>NC_084828.1:112788887-113088887 GCF_033115175.1 Lepus europaeus | reverse complement strand
CCGCCTCACACATCTCCAGGCAACTTATGCGGTCCTCATGAGGCTGGAATGATCTTAACAGAGGCGGGGCCTGTGTGATTCTCTTTTTGCTGGAGTTAAGACAGTACTCCTGAGTGAAAAGACATACCAGAACTCTAAAAAAATCCAAATATTGTGATTATAGTGACATAGCATTTTTTAAAAAAAGGTTGATACAAAAATGGGGAAAAATGACATTAACTAACTAAATTGACTCAATTGGGAAGCAGAAAAAAAAATGAAGAAGCAAGGGAGGAAGGATCGAAAGGAAAATTGAAAAAGTAAAGTCAGTGATGTAGCAGAGAAGATCTTGACCATGTATAGGTACTCAAATATTACACAACTTTTAATAATATTAGAAAACTGAGCAGTAAATCAGTGACAAACAGCTACCTATTAACTCAGAATGGCAATAACATTAGAGAAAGAGCCAGCACTCTATTGAAATTAGGTTTACAATTTCTTTTCAAATAAGGCATATCCCAACTATTTACATACAAACACTGTATTGTAGCACATTGCTGACAATTTTGCTTTCCTAAATTGGGTTATTGACTTGAGCAAATATTAACAGAACAGAAAAATCTGGCTTTCTCCATCAATTACTTGCAAGATGTCTCTGCTAAATACATGGAAATAATTTCTTTAAAATATTCAGACCAGGGATGGGCAGTTGGTGTAGTGGTTAAGACACAGCTTTGGACTTTCTCATCTCACATAGAAGTGCCTGGTATTAAGTCCCGGTTCTACCTTGGATCCCAGGTTCCTGACAACGCAGGCTCTGGGAGGCAGCAGAACTTGCATTCACATGGAAAACATGGATTGAATTCCTGATGGTTTCAATCCAGTATAGCCCCAGATATTATGAGCATTTGGGAAGTGAACCAGGGAATGGGAGACACCTCTCCCCCCCACCCCAGTCCACTCTCTGCATTTAAAATACCTTTTGAAATTCAAAACTAATAAAGACGATGTGAGAAGTTTCAATCTACCTGTATATTCCAGATTTTCAACCACCCATTCAGATCTCCTGTGGTGAGATAGCGATTCAATTTATCAGTAGACATAGTAATGGATCCAACTCCACTATGAGCCAAAAATTCAGCCAGAAGTTGCTTTTTAAATGTGTCCCAGAATCTGACAGAACCACATCCTCCACATGATACCAGGTTGGCTCCTCCTAACATGTAAGGGAAAACCAAATTAGGAAACTGAAACATTGAAAAAACAGCATCTTCAGTACCTTACTCTGCAAAGCACAATGGATTGGAGAGATGAGGTACTCTGAGATCAACTCCCATTCTCTTATAAGAGGGAGATAGCCCTATGATATGCTCACTAATTGGTGTTGAGTGTTAAATGATACCAGGTATATAAGATGTTCAATTTTAGGTAGTATTCTTCCCTTCATTTATTATTCTGATGTTTTGAAGCCAGATAGAATTAGTCTTTTCCAATAAATTCATAAATATTAATTTTAACATTCTTTTAATATTCTGATTACATAAGACCCATCTTCCCTAATAACCGACTGGACACATACAACAATAAAGGAAGAGTTCTCATGCACAGACTTGGATGAGTTCATCAAGGGAAAGCAGCTCAGCTTCTGATTTCCCTGGTGAGCAGCATGCCTAGGACTCCATTGACGAGCTTGGTTTAACTTTTTTCATCAAGAATTCAATGTAAGCCTTTATAGAACTTTTTTGGGTTATTAGGTCTAGAATTAGCCTTTCATTTCCTATTCTTATATGGTTTAGAGAAGCATTTTGCCTAAATTATTCTTATAAATGAAGTTCCTATTAATTGATAAATTTGTAGATGACTTCCAGTTTGCCTCAAAATATACTGCTGATTAACAATCATGTGTGTTTAAGGTAGAAATAAATAGCAATTGCAAATAGCAATATATAGCAAATAGCAAAATAACAGCAAATATAGCAAATAGCAAATTGTGTCAGTGGAAACAATTTGGGAATATTGATAACATTAAGAGGAATTAGTGTTGAGGAAATGAGAGTAATTTTAGGATAATAGTTTATATTGTGAGTATAAGTGAGTTCTAGAAGATAGAAAGCTTTAGAATCTGTTTCAAAATCAATTTTAAACAATCCATATTTCTAAACTTTAGATATATACCACTATTGCTTTTTAATAATGAAAAAATTTTGTGAAAATCATGTAGATTTTTTTATTTCCAAATTAAATATGGGAAAGCAAATACAGAAAAATATGATTCAGATATGTTTATTTGTTTCTCAAACATATAACACATATATGTCTACTTCCTAATGTTAAGGGAAAAAAACATATTGTATTACCATTGTCAGCATACATCTCAACAGATCTCACTAAGACTCTCACTCTCAGAACTATACACCACTAGTAAAGCTACTCAAAGCACTTCACCACCCCTCTCCCAAAAAAAGTTAACATGGAGAGCAGGCAACTCCTGCCCTGGGGTCAATAGCTATTCCAAATTTTACTCTGATCCCAGTCTCCAAGCTCATCATTATTTCCTTCCAGCCCATTTTCGTACTAACTGTCTAAAACAATCAGCCTCACACTTTCCTCTTAAAAGCTGCATTTGGATTAATCTTTGCCTTATATTCTTGGAATATATATCTTGCTGTACCTCCATTCTATTAAAACCACTATCTGCCATGTCTGGAACATCAATTTTTAATTGATGCTCATATCAATAGTTGGACAGAATGTTTCTTACCCGGATCATTACATATATAGCACAGAAGAAATTACTAGTGGTATTGACTCTGGCTTCTGCTCCTGTACCCACCCTTCTCAACTCCAGCTTCCCTTGTCCTGGTTTGTGGATTCTCATGACGTAGTACTGTGTTTGTAAACTACAGGCAGTCAAACTCCACCAATCTTAGACAGAAATAGATTGGACTTTCTCTTTGCTACCTTATCCACCTATATGCAATATATGTAAATGCATGACTACCTGTTGCTGAAATGTTTTTTCTTGCTTCAAGAAAGCAAAGCTTCATAACAGCGTTATTGCCCTGGGTGTTGATATCAAAGGTGCAGGCTCCCATGGTACCTTGATCTGCCATGAGGTGGGTGGAGCAGCTCCTCCTAGCACTGAGAAGCCTTTGAGGTTCTGGATCTGTAATGAAACAAAACTGGGTTCCTAATAAATAGGAACATCTACTTTTCAAACTAGTACCTGTGAGAAATAATTGTCCCACCTGTGTCCCTGTCTCCAAGCACTCTATCAAGTCTCAAGACAGACTTCTGGTCAAAATGCACCAAGCTATCTTCTGCTATCCATTTTCTCAACCCCATCTTGAAGGATGATTTGGTTTCATTTTTGGTTTACATATTCCTTACACACTTACTGCATTTTCCCTTGATATGAGCAGGCATTTCATATTGTAGTCACTGCTGACATCTTAGAGATCATTATATGCTCAAGACAAATGTGATTCTAATCCATGGCATTTTCAGCTTATTAATTATTAATATCAATCTTGAAAATATTGTGATGAACATGAAATGTAATGACTGCTTATGTATATTTTAATGATCATTTTTAGCAATACTATTGCTTAGTGAGTTACCCTGGAGAAGACACTCCTAATGGTACTTCAATTATCTAATGATATCATCTCCAGAACTTATTAATGAAAACTGAGACTATTCTCAGAATGAATGAATAGTGTGTGCATAGTTCTGAAAAGTCTCTACAGGAGTATCTTCAAAATTTCAAAGTAAGAAATTTATAGCAATGTCTTTCACATCCTTCAAAAAATTACTGTTATTAGCTTTTCTCCCTTATCTCTTTGTGTATTTAACGCAAGCCACAATTTAGCTATTGTAAGAGCAAGATGGTACTCTCCTGCAGGCCACCGAAGAAGAGGAGGAATTCAGCCCTCTCCCTGGAGAGTCAGGTGACCTTGAATGATTAGCTTGTATTACATAAAGTTTGTCAGAGCTCAGTGTCTGCACTCAGGCAATCTTTAAATTCTTACCTTGATTCTCTTAATCAGTTGTTTCACAAAAATAAGTGCATCTGATGACCAGTTCTTCCTAATGTTAGTTTCCCCTCGGAGTTTGTACAATTCAGACAATAGAATCTTGCTAGCCCACAAGGAATGACATATTCATTACCCAAATAAATTAGTCTAAGGAAAAACCTTTAGTATCTAAGGAAAGTAAAATAAAATGTGAAAGGCAATTGTCAAGACATTTTGCTTAAATATAAAATATTCATATGCTCTGCTAAACTCCCATAAAATATAATATACTCTTATCTAATGCTCCTCACAAGTTTCTGAAGCAAGGAATAATTTAAGATTTCCAGGTGGCATAATATTTAATACATGCTCTAGATTGAGCCTGAACAGCCTATCAAGTGAACATTTTCCTACCAAGGGGTATCCAAGGTTCACTCAAAAGCAATTTGGCAAGGTTCATTGCCAAAAACTAAACTCGATAAAAATGAGAGGACTGTTCCCTGCTGTCAGTAATTCAGAAACGCTGATGTTGCATAAAGAGACGAAATGGCCCACAATGAAGAATTTGCTAAGCCAAGTAAATCTCAAGGTTCTTTTTAGTCACTTTGACAAGACAACGACATCCTAATCCTTTGCGCTTTTAGCTGATCATCTATAATTTAAGAGCAAGCTACATCAGATACATGCATAAACAACCAGGCCTGCCATGGTCTAACTCAGCTACAATATTTAGTTTCGAACTTGCACTTACCTGATTTTGATTTCACCAGCCTCTGGTAATCAGGATGAAGGACATGGTGTGCGTTTTCTGTGCTATTGTTCCACAGAATAATTTCCCCATCATAACTCCCTACATGAGCCAAGATGGAGAATATAAATAACCAGAATGTTAAACAGAAAATATGTGCAACAGCAGGTAGAAAAAATCATCACAAGTGTATCTGACACAGAATCTCACACACAGTGGGTTCTCTTTTTATATTTTTGGAACCATGACTCATAATAACTAGCTTCTTTTTAACTTTAGAGCTTATAATCCTCACAACATAATTTATGAGGTATGTAGAAATTACTGGCACCTTATTTTATTTTATAGTAAAAAAAGCACTAACAATAAAGGCTTTGCAGTGAGACACTTGAATTTAAGTCCTGGCTCTGCCACTTATTAGCTGTGTAACCTTGGGCATGATATTTAACCCTCCTTGCTGCTATGATTTTCTCATCTATAAGACAGGGTGGATAACTGTATTTATCTCATAGTGTTGTTTGAAAGAATGAAAAGTACTTAAAATAGTGCTGAACATATTGTAAGACCTGAGAAAATGTTTAATTATTACTATACTTGTTTATTATTTAGTAAGAACAAGTAAATCAAGTTCTAGATTTCTGTTTCCTGGCATCTCTTAAAATGAGTGTGTGTGAGTGTGTGTGTGTGTGTGTGTGTTGGTGTGTGACTTCTCTCAATTCCTTTACTTTTACGATCTTTATTGATTGTTGATTTCTACAATCTTAAAATCGTTACTGCTCTTCACAGAACAAGAAAAGGACCCAATGGTGAAGCTAAGTTTGACAATGCCTGTCCCAAGAAGGAGCAATGGGAATGCCCAGATCCCTGCTCTCTGTGGCTCAGTGAGAATAGCCCACTACTGAGCTATCAGTAACAAATGGAAAGTATGGAGGAGCTGATCTTGAGTGGGATGTGCCCATAGGGACAGTCTCAGAAATTTGGAGAGAGGAGAGAGAAATGCATACTAAACTTCATATCGTCTCAGAAATAGCAACATCTTTAGCTCACAAATTGGCCAAAAAGAGTGGAATTCAGTTGTCTGTGGGGGTAGCCATCTTCACCCATGAAGCATTTTACAATGCTCCTTTTCAAAGTGATTGACCAAATATTTTCACATGGGACTGAAGAGATGAGATTGAATGAGGAAATTATCTATCCACCCATGCAGTGGTATTTTCTGACACTTTCACAAAAACGACTACACGGCTTTATACTTCACTGTCTCCATCACATTTCATGATGTGAACCTCCCTGCAGGGATGGACTTCCAGGGGCTATAAAGAAAGTTCACCTACAGAGTTGACCCTTCCAGAAAGTAATCAGAGAAGCAATGAAAAACAGCGAACTTTAAACAGAGATAGATCCTTGAACTTCATATGGTTAATATTTCATGGATATCCTGGCTCTTTTCCTTTAAGTTTTCATCTCTCTTAATTGATAACATTTTTGGCTCCATATAAAAAAATTCAGACTGTTGGCCGGCCCCACGGCTCACTAGGCTAATCCTCCACCTTGCGGCACGGGCACACCGGGTTCTAGTCCCGGTCGGGGCGCCGGATACTGTCCAGGTTGCCCCTCTTCCAGGCCAGCTCTCTGCTGTGGCCCGGGAGTGCAGAGGAGGATGGCTCAAGTGCTTGGGCCCTGCACCCGCATGGGAGACCAGGATAGGCACCTGGCTCCTGCCATCGGATCAGCGCGGTGCGCCGGCCACAGCGCGCCAGCTGTGGTGGTCATTGGAGGGTGAACCAATGGCAAAGGAAGACCTTTCTCTCTCTCTCTCTCTCTCACTGTCCACTCTACCTGTCAAAAAATAAAAAAATAAAAAAAAAAAAATTCAGACTGTCAAAACATGGACTCTAAAATTTCATGGTATCCTGCAATCTGTTTTTATGAGTTTCTTTCTTTGACCAGAAATAATACAGTAATTTTTATTCTTCTTAGCATGTCACATCAAAGCATGCTGATTGATCATTTTAAGACCTTGTTTTTGTAGATACTCTTTAACAAACTACATTGTCAGAGCTAAACTATGCCAAAAGGTTACTAGTAGTTGCTGTAGTTACTACTAATAATTACTGATGAATTTCTGATGTGCCAAGAACGGTGTTAAACTCTTACATAGACAATCTGTACTGTAAATAAAAAATATAGATGGATTATTTTTACCAAAGAAAATTATGCCTTAGAGTTTGTATAACTTGCCCAATATCATGCTGTGGCAGAATGGTAGAACATGGTAGAATCAGGATGTGAGGCCAAAGAGCCAACCAGATGATGGTCATCACCATGAATGCCTTGTTCTAGGGCCCAAGCAGCATTAAGTACCACAATTGTTTCTTTAATAAGTTCGTTCATTTTGCAGTTGAGATGTTTTTTTAAAGTGTGTAAGCCAAAATAAATCAAACTTCCCCCTTGATGGTCAAGTGAAGGTTCCATTCACCTGTAGCAAGAGTTTGCGGGGGTAAAAATGCAGCACACAGAATGTCATCCTGGTGCTGTACTCCTCCTTTCCATTCCTCAGACTGGATGAAAAATTGATTGAAGGTCTGGGGTCGAAACACAGTAATACCTCTAGTAAAAAGAATATGGAATTTAGCCATTATGCTAAAAGTGATACAGATATGAACTAGCCATTATCCATTTGGGTGGTGAGATTTGAAAGGCCAAAAACCCAATATTTTATCTGATGTAATCAGTAAAACTGAGTTCCTACACTGAACTATCTTTTGGATTTTCATGTTTAATTCTCCAGTAAATTATGAATATGTAACAACAGAAGTTTATTCCTTTTACAGCCATTAATATCAAACATGTATCCATTTATCAGATTAATTATCCATCACCAAGACTCTAAAGCAAAGTCCCAACATGGAACCATGAAATCACCAAGAGTTTTGCAGCAATAACAATTAGGTGGTGCTGGTGAGGGTCTATGGACAATTAATGTTTGGACTTTAAACAGAATCAACAGGTTTCTTTCATCAAGCTTCTCAGGACATTTCACATGTTCACATTCCCTGTGGTATCTCCCTAGCTTGCACAACCTCAGTCTAATCTGTTGGATTCCACAGAACCTTACCTAACTACTATTGGTGGCACTCACCAAAAGCTACTCCAAAGAAATTAGACACAGGACAGATACATTTTAAACTGACAAAAAATGGTTTTAGAGAGATCAGTATCTTGGGGTACTGATGATGAATTAAAATACAAACCAGAATGGGTAGAAAATGAAATACCTTGGGCCTGTGAGAAAGGGATGCACAGAAATTAAATTGGGGGGCAGGATTTGATGATTTGAACCCTGTCTACCAGCCTATGATAAACCTCTCCTTTCTTCTAGGGTCAACCACATCTCAAATGAGAATTTGTACCACACATTTGGCATCTGCCGCTCTTACTCTCTTCGTCTCTCTGCAATTTTGCTTCTATTCCCACTACTCTGAAGGCTTCCTCATTGACCTACCATTGTTTTGCCTTATCCTTATCCGTGAATGGAGACTCTTCCACTCACTCCCACCCCTTGAAACTGTTGTTTCCAATACATTTTGCTTTTCTTCCTGCCTCCTTAATCTTTCATTCCCTAATCTCTATTTTCCCTCCAATTCTTTCTCATGTCTCTTGCAACACTCACAATATTGTCATTCCTCTGTTCCTCTCTACCCACTCAAACTTACTTAATCAGAGATAATGTACAACCGAAAGTTCCAATTTCATTTCCATACGAACAGCTCTTAAATTGATCTTCAATCATAACCTTCTCCAGTGGTGTATAATTTCCACTTGTCTGTTGATGGTTCCATCTTATATCGATATCAGCAACAGATCATAATATACCAAAAACCCAAATTTGCTATTTTCTCTCCACACCAGTCCTCTGCCTTGATTTCACAGTTTTGGTTAGTAGACCAGCACTCCAGCATCCTGAGTGTCTTTCTCTTCCCTGGTGAAAGCAAATACTTAGATTCTACTTCTGTCATGTGTTATCTATTCATTCCTCCTTTTTTGTTTTAAACAGTCAGTGACAGCTACCTAGTTAAGTATTTGCAACTTCATGGTTGAACAGTTGTAACAACTTCCAAACCAATTTCAATTCCTCTAGTCTACCAGCTTCTGGTATATCTTTCACCCTGCTAATAGATTAATCCTTCCATTCTGGACTCTTAATACACATTCATTCTATATGCATTTCTTGTTTTCTATGTGAAAGTTATTATTCATGCTGAATGGGATAGAAAACCAAGAAAATAAGTGACTAAAATACAAGGTAAAATGTTATAAGTGCCAAGGAGGTAAAATACATCTGCCATGCAAGTCCACAGTAGAAATCACAAAAGGATGAGTTGAGATCTGATATTCGAACTGGAACATAAAAATGAGTAGAATTTTGAAGATGAAAGTACTTCAGGTAAAGGAAACAGCATGATGAAAGGTAGAGTAAATGCAATATTTTAAAATGTTTACTGAAAAAATTCAGATATGTGGGCCTATTATTCTTAAGTCCAATCTACTTTTCAAAAATTTGTATTTATTTGACAGGCAAAGCCTTACAGAGACAGAGAGAGATGCTGTCTTGCTGGTTCACTTGCCAAATGCCCATAACACCCAGGCTGAGACAGCCAAAAGCTGGGAACTAGGAACTCAATCTGGGTCTTCTGCATAGGTGGCAGGCACCCAATCTTGTGAGCATTCAATTGCTGCCCTCCAATGTGTGCATTATCAGGGAGCTAGAATCAGGAGAAGAGCTGGTAGTCAAACCCAGGCCCTCCAATATGAGGTGTGGCTATCTTGATTGACACCTTAATCACTAGGTGAAATACCCACCCTCAAACTACTTTTTTAGAAATATTTTTCTCTGCTATTGTATCCTTGGCTTTCAAAGTTATGTGAGGTGACAACAATAGAAACATGGAATATAGAATTGAAGGATAACTTTGTTTTGGTTCAAAAAATCAAAATCCAATCCAATCAAAATAAAATCAAAAAAATCAATACACAGATTTTTTCATAATAAAGTTTAATTAATTTTTGAAGACCCCCTTATACGCTAGGATTTCAAATATTTTGCACCAAAATAACTTATTTTTTAGTTCCATTTTCCACAAACTTTTGAAGTATCTTTATACATGAATGGACCATGAAGCCACAGAGTAAATATGGCACATCTTTTAAGTTTTGATTTTACTTAAAGAGCTTGGGAAAAATAGATCTCTGTTAAAATAAGGATAGATGATGTACTATTGACAGAATGCAAAGTTGGCATGAATTTTAAGGATAGAATACAAGATTTCAAGTCAATTTCTTGCTTTCAGGAAATGTTTTAAACTTTTAGAGGTAGTCAGGGGCTAAGTTTCTGAAGCATTTTCTTGTCCAACCCAAACAATATTCCTCTTGCTCTTTAGCTACCCTGTAAATTCTACCAAGCACAAAATAGGCATTTAAAAATATTTGCTGAATCAATATAATTAAAATATTTTCATATTATTAATGAGGCTTAATAATATAAATATCATAAAGTTTTGAAATTGCAGTTTAATTTCATAATAGCTTTGTATGTATGTAATTTTAGTTTGACTGAGAGATTATCCTTTGGGCATGGAAAGTGTGCGGTGAGAGGGGGAGGGCAAAGTTCAACCCTATGCAATTTCTATTAACTCAGCCAAACTTCAACATCAAATGTCTTTTTCCCAAAATTCCCATATTAAATATACACTAGATATATTCAGGAACTATCACCCAAAGGCACAAGATGCTTTTCATAGATTATATGAAAGTAGCTCTTCTCATATTTGACCTTGTATGTCAAAATGTTGAGAAACTAATTAGCTGACACCTTTCCCTTAAAACCTAACCTGAAATATACATTTGAAATGACAGTTGTCCTTAAAATACCTTAAGAATCCATATAGTAGTTCTTACTTTTTCCATTTCAAAGATAACTTTTTTTTAAGTTGGTACTTTTGCCAAGAGTTAAATTAAAGTTCAGAATAAACCAATCTTAAGGCCATTATCAGAGTTGAAGAGACCTATTCTTTCTGGCACTGAAGAAGTTTGCTAGTTTCATTCCTCTTCACACATTTAAAATCCTGAGAGTACTGCTACTGAATTGTCATGTCATCTTACTGAAATGATGATCACTTCTCTAATTCACAATTTAAATGTGATGACCCATTATATGAGAACAAAATTAGTTTACCTGTCAAGTATATAAAAGCACAAAAAAGCAAGGAATATTTAACAAAACCAACCTCTTTTCTAGGAAGGATGAGTTAGGAAAACAACTTATCAAGCAGAAATTGTCATGGAGACAACACAAGAACACAATCAACTGTTTATTACTCATGGGTTAATTGTTCATATGTTGTTAGTCCAATTATCATAAGCCTTGTTAATACCTATCCTTTAACACATTGCTTTTTAGTCTGAAAGGGCATATCTCAAAGGAAAAGAATGGGCTTCATTTAAGGCAGCTAATTTTGACTCTTTTTTCCTATTTTCTAAAATATGTGAAATTGAATTTTCTACTCTGAAATAATCATAGAATTTGTTTTAATAATTATTTGTGAATTCCAAACACCTTCCCTCTCCTGACCTCTCACATGATTATTTTACAATAAATCACAACCTGGACATTTCTGTTCCAATTATTTTTGTTCTGTTTCATAAATTTTTTATTTAAAAAACAAAAACGGGCCAGCACTGTGGTGTAGAAGGTTAAGCCTCCACTTGCACTGTCATCATCCCATGTGGGTTCTGGTTCAGGTCCCAGATGCTCCACTTCCATTTTAGTCCCCTCCTAGTGTGTCTGGGAGAGCAGCAGAAGATGGTCCTTGTTCCTGGGCTCCTGCCCTCACGTCAGGGACCCAGAGGAGGTTCCTGGCTCCTGGCTTCTGGCTTCTGCCTGGCCGAGCCCCAGTCATTGCTGCCATTTGGGGATTGAAACAGAGGATGGAAGATCTATGTCTCTCTGCCTCTCTCTCTGTGTGTGACTCTGCCTTTCAAATAGATATAAACAAACATATAAAATTGTACATATTTGTGGGCTGATATGTGATATCATTTATCCTTTCAAACACTTAACATTTATTCATAGTAAAAATATCCAAAAGACCTACCTTCTGGTTTTGAATAGAAGATTATACAGTACATTAACATTATCTATCTTCACCCTACTGAGCAATAAATCCCCACAACTTCTTATTCTTGTCTAGCTATAACCTAGTACCTATCAACAAAAACCTTTCCCAATACTTTCTTTTTTTTTCACATTTTCTATTTATTTATGTGAGAGGCAGAGTTACAGACAGTGAGAGGAAGAGACAAAGAGAAAGGTCTTCCCTTCCACTCCCCCATTGGCTGCAAAGGCCGGAGCTGCACAGATCCAAAGCCGGGAGCCAGGAACTTCTTGAGGGTTTCCCACGCGGGTGCAGGGGCCCAAGGACTTGGGCCATCTTCTACCGCTTTCTCAGGCCACAGCAGAGAGCAGATTGGAAGAGGAGCAGTGGGGTCTCAAACTGGCCTCCATATGGGATGCTGGCGCCACAGTTGGAGAATTAATCTACTGCACCACACGTTGGCCCTAACCCAATCCTTTCTTCCCCACTTCCTTTTCCACAACTATATTTTTAACCACTATTATTTTTTAAGATTTATTTTATTTATTTGAAAGGCAGGGTTAGAGAAAGAGGGAGAGATAAAGAGAGTTGTTCCATCCACTGGTTCACTCTCCAAATGGCCACAATGGTCCAGGCTGGGCCAGGCCAAAGCCAGGAGCCAGGAGTTTCATCAGGGTCTCCTACATGGGTGCAGGGGCACTGGTACTTTTGCCATCCTTCACTGCATTCCCAGACACATTAGCAGGGAGAGTGGAGCAGCCAGGACTCAAAACAGCACCCTTATGGGATATTGGTATTGCAGGCAGCTGCTTAACCCACTACACTACAATATCAGCCCCAGAATTATATTTTTTAAAGATTTATTTTATTTATTTGAAAGAGTTACAAAGAGAGGTAGAGACAGAGAGAAAGGTCTTCCCTCCTTTGGCTCACTCCCCAATTGGCTGCAATGGCCAGAGCTGCACAGATCCAAAGCCAGGAGGCAGGAACTTCTTGAGGATCTCCCACGCAGGTGCAGGGGCCCAAACACTTGGGCCATCTTCCACTGCTTTCTCAGGCCACAGCAGGGAGCTGGATCAGAAGAGGAGCAGCTGGGACTAGAACCAGCACCCATATGGGATGCTGGTGCTTCAGGTCAGGTCTCTAACCCATTGTGCCACAGCGCTGACCCCAACCTAGAATTTATATATATATATATATATATATATATATATATATATATATACACATATATACATATATATGTATATACATATATATATACAAATATACATATATTTTTTTTGACAGGCAGAGTTAGACAGTGAGAGAGAGACAGACAGAAAGAAAGGACTTCCTTCCATTGGTTCACTCCCCAAATGGCAGCTACGGCCAGTGTGCTGTGCCGATCCAAAGCCAGGAGCCAGGTGCTTCCTCCTGGTCTCCCATGCGGGTGCAGGGCCTAAGCACTTGGGCCATCGTCCACTGCCTTCCCAGGCCACAGCAGAGAGCTGGACTGGAAGAGGAGCAACCGGGACAGAACCAGCAGAGCTCCATCTGGGTCTCCCACATGTGTGGCAGTGGTGCACATACTTGGGCCGCCATCTGCTGCCTCCTAATATGCATTAGCAGGAAGTTGGATTGGAGACTGCAACTGGCACTCCAACATAGGATGTAGGCATCTCAAGTGGTAGCTTAACCCACTGTACCACAATGCCTGCCCTAGAACCAGAGATTTATATAATAAGACAGATGAGTATATACATAAATGTCTGTATGTGTGTGTGTGTGTGTATGTATCCCTAAATTAAATAAAGTACAAGAAGCTAGAAAGCACGAAGACAAAAGAGAAGCACATTTCCATCCGGGAGTTAAAATGAATGTTCTGGTGCAGAAGACATGTGAATGAGTCTTAAAATAGGAATAAATTCTAACCATATGATAAAATTTGAGGAAGGATTTCTAGGTAACAGGAGAGAACAGAGGTAGGGTAAGTGTGAGACAGTGTAGATTTTATAGGAACACTCTGACAGCAAGCTGCTATTTGATAAAGCTTAGAATAGCACAACAATGATGAAAATGCAACTGAAGACTAAAGTATAGCTAAAGGCTAGAGGGAGCTTTGATGTATTTTATAGATACTCTAAATGGTTTTAAACAAGGAGGCAACATAGAAATCACTATAGCCAGAGTATGTAGAGTCTGTTGAAGGGGTAAGAGGTGGGCATTAGAGGAGAAAAGGATCAAATTAGAAGGCTGTGGCATTCATCAAAGTAGGATTGATGCTCTGAGTAACACAGTTGGGGTACACATGAGAGAAGGTTTAAGAAATATTTTGGATGTAAATAGGCAAGTCTTAGTGACTATCTAGATGTGAAGTTGAATGAGAAGGGAGCACCAAAGTGGATGTCTAGGGTCTCTGGCCATTCACTGAAGCTGCAAATCTAAGAGAAAAGACATCTTTGGAATAGAGGAATATATAAGGAATTCAGTTCATAACATGCTGGGTTTGGTATTGCAGTCAGACACCTCCAGCAATCAAATGAATAAGTGAGCTTAGAGAGATAAGAGCTGAAGATAGAGATTTTTAGGTTTCTATAAAATACTGCCTACCTTCCAAGATGAGACTAAGAATTAAATTAGAGAGTGTATGTGTGTAAAGTGTCTAATGCTACAGTGTACCATCAATAACATAAATCAGGTGGTGTATTTAGGTACCTCAGGCAATAAATGTAATTTCAACTTGTATTTTATCCTGGGCAAAAATATCAAACCAATATCTATATTTAAATAGAGGCTGAAGTTAAACCCACAGTTTAACCTATTGGATCTCCTTGGGTTTAAAGAAACATTAATAAGCTGACTGTCAATCTTTCAGTTATTTCTTCTCTAATCACTGAACTGTTAAGGAGTCAGCTTAATGGTCCATCCTTCACCAGCTGGAAGCAAACAGTCATCTGCCCTCTTGCCACTTTTATTAAATGCTTTTAGGTAAAAGGATCCTTTCTTGGAGGCATAAAATTCATCCTAACATAAAGACTCTGACTTAGAATTTATTGTTTTAGAGATTTATTTATTTTAGATGAAAGGCAGAGTTATAGAGTCAGGGGGTGATGGATATAGAAAGAGAGAGAGACCTTCTATCTGTTGGCTTTCCCACCAACTGGCCACCACTGGAGCTGGGCCGGGAGGAAGCCAGGAGTTTCTTCTGGGTCTCGCACATGAGTGCAGGGGCTGAAGCACCCGGGCCATCTTCTACTACCTTCCCAAGCACATTAGCAGGGAGCTGGATAGGAAGCAGAGCAGCTGGAATGGCACTTATCCCCATATGGGATGCCAGCGTGGCAGGTGGCAGCTTAACCTGCTATACCACAGCAACAGCCCCAGAACTCATCATTTTTAAGCCTATCAGTGTAAAAGTGAAATTTAATATTACTCAGAGGCTGTTTATTCAGGTTTAAATTCTGACTGAGGAATCCAAGTCTTGTTAAGGTTAAGAGGAGGAAAAGGTGGAGGAGGATGGGAGAAATGATTACTTTTCCTAGTCTCATTGCAGTTTTCCCAAAACTTCTTCCTCAAAATCATGGAAAGTGAACGCCCACCAACACAGCTCAGAAATATGGATCTTTATGTTAATCACTCTTAGGTGACTTTACACAACTGCTCTTTTAAATTTTTCTTTTATAAGCCACCTAAAAAAGCTTATATTTAATATTTATTTCTAATGATAAATCTTTTAAAAATCATGAAAATGCTATCTCTAAGTTTTGACTTACACCAATTTATACAATTCTTTTTGCAATGTTCAGAATATAAATTGGATCAGCTGATATCATATACACCTGCCACAGTTTTGGAGAATTAAACTTGCTCATTGTCATGTTCTAATTATAGAGATCATTAGGCCATGGACTATTGGAGTAGTTGTGAGTTGATAATGGATCACACTGCTTCCAGAGGTGTGAGAACTCTTGTCCTTCAATGTTAAGCATGATTTTGTTTCTCAATATGAAGTAGAACTATCTTTTCCTTAATATTAAACTACCCTTAAAAGAGAAGCAGTGTGTGGCATTATGTTTCCTGCTCCACGTGTGCACATTTGCATTAGTAGAAAATTCCTCTCTGTGATTGATAAAAATCCCCAAAGATACACTGTTGGCTTTCTAGATATAAAAACTGATTTACTTCTAGCTGAAAATCATTAAGATCGTAATTTTATAGTAAATAATGTTGGGCAAATGACTATTACAGCAATATTTTGTGAACCGTTGAATTAATGGATATTATATTTTCGAAACATATCACTCTTTAATTTTCGTAGTGCCCATATACTGCCATAGAAAACATCTCACTTATGATCCCTTAGTTCTCCTAGGGAAAAAAAGAAAGTCTTTTGTCTTAAAACAAAATGGAAGAATTGTTCCTCAAGAGTAAGTGGGCTGTGAGAGGCCATTTCTGCTCTATTAGGAAGGAAGTACTAACATAGCATTCAGTGTACTATTTCCCTCTTGTACTACAATTGAAAATAAGTAGTAAGAGAAGAATGAGATTCCTTTATGGTTAGAGGAATGCAGCTTTACTCATTAAGAATTTGTTGACTATAAGTTTTAGAAACTCCTGGAACTCAGAAAGTGCTATTATTTCCCACATGAAACGATGGAAGAAGAGTCAAATTCCCAAAGCCAGGAGGAAGTCCCATAGCATTTTTCAAAACCACTCAAGCTACATGATCTTATAATATTTTATTCACTAAGCATCCAGGCAATTCCAACTAGAGTCTCACTCACCTAGGTCACCAGCAACTCCAAATCAGCCAAGTTGTCTACACTCTTTTTTGTTTTAGATCTTGATTATAATTCTAATAAAAACATTTTCTCTTTACCTTCCTACAGTTTTGCATGAAATATATCATACCTCTGCCAGCCTGTAACCAGGATTGTCTTCTTAAGAACAAGGATCTGTGAAATATCCACAGCTCCATCTTGCCCAACACTTAGTGTGTGGTGACAGAATCCGTTGAAGTCCCATACCTTTAACAGAAGAATTGAACTACTTTTGAGATAAGGAAAGAAAATGTCTTCTTAAATTTAATAAAAAACCATGATTAAATAGGATTGCTTTAATCTTTCATGTTTACATTCTGATCTGGGATATATTCACTCAGGATACATAATAATTGAGGGAAATGCTCTCATCATTTGAATTTAGCCATTACATTTATTATTCTTATAATACATGAAGGACATTTCAAAAGGTTCATGGAGAATAGAATCCAAAGAGAAGTTTATTTTGGTGCACCAAATTTGAAATCCATACAATGCTTTTTCAAAAATCTCATTTTCCATGAACCTTTTGAGGAATCGTTATGTGTATAGATTTTGAAATTTTTGCACCAACATAATCTTATCTTATATTCTATTTTTCCATGAACTTTTTGAAGTATCTGTATATACTCAATATTTGTAATCTCCTGAAACCCTTGAAATCTCTTCACTCTATTAATGGTTTCCCTTGCCGTGTAGAAGATTTTCGGTTTCATATAATCCCCATTTGTCAATTTCTGGTTTTCTTGCTTTGGGGTTTTTTCCCAAAAAATATTTTCTCAGATATTTTCTTGTCTTCAAGAATTTTTCCTGTGTTTTAACAGCTTTATAATTTTAGCACTTATATTTAAGTTTTTGGCCCATTCTGAGTTGATTTTTGTATATGGAGAGAGTTAGGGGTCTAGTTTTAGTATTTTACCTATAGATACCTAGTTTTCCTGCTACCATTTGTTGAAGAGACTGTCCGTTGTCCAGTTTTTCATAGTGCCTTTGTCAATCAATTTGCTATAAATATTTGGGCTTATTTGTAGGTCTCTAGTCTGTTCCACTCATTTATGTACATGCTTTTATGCCAGTGCCATGCTATTTTGTAGTATGTTTCTGAAATTTGGTATTATGATGCTTTCTCCTTTGTTCTTTTTGTTAAGAATCACTTTGGCTAACTTGAGGTCATCTGTGGTTTCATACTCATTTAGGAGTTTTCTATTTCTATAAGCAATGCCATTGGTAATTTGATAGAAATCGTGTGAAATCCATGGATTGCTTTGGGTAGTATGGAAAAATGTGTGTTTATTAGAAGGAGACAATATAAGATCATGAAGAGCCGCATTTTGGAGTATGTGTGTCCCTTGATATTTCCGTTTCTTCATTTCTGATGTAGTCATGTTACTCGTAGAGAAACTTAAATGACTGAATGTCTCATAAAGCATCTGAAACATAGTTTTCATGAATTAGAGTTCCATATTATGCCAATAAAACCTCCTGTTGATAGTGGGTGCCAGACCCAGCTCTGCAGGGGATACAAGCAGTTCTACATTACCTCCTCAAGCTGTGGGATAAGTATGAGGATGCATAGGGTATACTTTAAGAGAACACATCATTAGATCACTAGCAGTTAATCCTAAGCCCTACTATGAACGTTGTTGCCACATTATGTGGAGAGGGCAAGTTGGCTCTACACCAAAAGTAAAATACACATACTTTCTACTGCAAAAAAATCAACATATAAAAAATCATCCTACAGATAACACTTTTATGTGTGAAATGCCATATGCATTGTTTACAAATGTTAAACATTTGTATAACCCTAATTCCTCATTAGTAAAAGACTGAACATAACAATATGGAATATCTATGAAGTAGCACACAATGTAGATATTAAGAAAAATGAATTATATCCATGTTTCTAGTCTATGCTAAAATTGAAACAGCTATGGACCCTTGAGCCAACTGCTTCACATCTTTAGGATTCAGTTTTCTCATATGCAATATCAAGATATTAAAAGTACCAACTTTGGGGCAGGCATCTGGCCTGTTTTTAAAGATGCATTTGCCCAGGGACATTGCAGTGGCATAGCAGGTCAAGCCACCACATACAATACCAACATCTCATATGGCAGCACAGGCTTCTGTCCCAACTGTTCCAGTTCTGATCCAGGCCCTGCTGATGGCTTGGAAAAAGCAGCAGAAGATGGAGCAAGTATCTGGGTCCCTGACACCCATGTGGGAGATCTGGATGACGCTCCTGGATCCTGGCTCCTGGCTCCTGGCTCCTGGCTCCTGGCTCCTGGCTGTAGTCTTCGGTCTGGCCCAGTCCTGGTTGTGGCAGCCATCTGGGGAGTGAATCAGTGATCTCGTTCTCTCTCTCTCTCTCTCTCTTTCTCTCTCTCTCTCTCTCTATTCTCCCCTCTTTCTATATAACTCTGACTTTCAAATAAATAAACAAATCTTTGAAAAAAACTGCCAGTTGCCATGTGTTCCATATCAGAATTCCTGAGTCCAAGCCCTGACTCTGTTTCCAATTCAAGTTTCCTGTTCCTGTGCACCCTGGAAGGCAGCAGATGATGATTCAAGTACTCGTGTCCCTGCCATCAGATGGGAGACCTGGATTAAAATCCAAATTCCTCATTCAGTCTAGCTTAACTCCAGCTGTTGCAGCCACTTGGGGAGTGAGCCCGCAGATAATGGAAGCTTCTCTATCTCTCTGTATCGCTCTCTTTCTCTGTCTCCATCTCTCTCTCTCTCTCTCTGCTTCTCAAGTAAATTAAATAAACATATTTTTATAGTCCCAACCTCATAATGGTAAATGTATGTGCGTGTGTGTGTGTACAAAGTGTCTAGCACAATGCTTGTATCATAGTGAGATGCAATAAAAATTTTGTAACATTATTCTTATTATTTTATTTCATACATTCATCAACAGCATATAGAGTGGATGATGAGTACAAAATAAACCATTCTTATATGCTAAAAGGATGCACAAGAAACCAGTAATGGTGATAGCCTTAGCTGAGAACAGGAGTGAGAGATTTTCTTTTTACTGCATATTTCTTTTTTATTTCACAATTTTTATGGTGTGTATATATTAATTATTTAAAACATTAATTTAAAAGCAGACTCCTCATATCCTTGATAAATAGGACAATAATTTTTAAGTCTTTAATTACACAGGTACTGATTTTGGATTCTTAATTATAAATGACATTGGAAAATGTCATTCATTCTTGCTTCTTCACGGAAATTCAGAGCAGCTCAACCCTGATTTATGTCTTATGCAGAGGCTGTCAGATTTCTGAATGCTGTTGTGCTATTGTGATATAGATAAATGCAGCTTCAAAAGTAGTGATTACACTACTAAATCCATATAACTTCTATGATACCAAGGCTTTAGTTGAGATTTGAGGGTGCATGTCTCCCCGTCACAGTTTTCCTCTAAACACACCACATAATAAGATCACTTAAGTCTCATGAAGACCTGACCGCACCCAGATCCTACTAACTCAGTTGGCTGGAAACATTTAAGCAACATCTACAAGTTTCGCCTTACTCTCAACTCTGTAGTTACTTATCAAGATAGAGCTAAATGGTATATTTTCTTACTAGTATACTTTCTTCAACTCCTTGCCAGTCCATATCTCATTCTGTTAACTTTCAGAGAGGCTAAGTTCTACTGATTCCAGAGATTCTAACTTCATCTCACCATGGCACCTGTCTCACACTTGAATCCCCCTACATCCTTGTGCTCAACTCCTATGGTGTTCAAACTACATATCCCTGGGAGTTTCCATTATGTCCTCCTGCAGCTTACCAGAATGCATCACACACCCCTTCATGGAAGTTAGTCTAATACGTTTCTGATCCCAGTGTACAGACTTGAAAATAACCCAAAGTTCATTCAAGAAACCACCTCTGTTGCCTCCTAGTGTCTCACACCATCTCAATGAGTGATGCTCATGACTCTCAGGGCCGGAGGGAGAGAAGACTCAATGGTGGGCCTGACTTCAGAGAGCAAGTTTCAGGCCGTGCATGAAAATTTGATCATTTTGCCAAGTAAAATACCATCCTCCACCCAGGAGAAATGAATGATCGTTCAAAATAAGAAAACTAGAAGCATGAAACAGTGTTAGTCTAGGATGAATAATAAATAAGATTATGATTGTTCCTTCTACCATTCCTCTTCCTTATCTCATATGCTTTCACCTAACAAAAATGTCAATTATCAACAAAGTTTGCTTTTAAGTACTCATTTTCTGAAAAAATTGCATCTATGCCATTTGTTAAGGTGTTCTGATTTCTCGTTTCACAAACGTAGAAAAAAGAAAACTAGAGAAATTAACTGAAACACATGAAAAAAATTCAGGCCTCTTATTCCCCAAAGTAGTCCCCTACTCAGTACATGGGAAAAGGCTTTCTGAAATAAGTAAGCCAAGTTGTGTTTTTATTCTAAATAATTTATTCAGAAAAATCATTTATTCATTTTCCATAGAGGTTTACTTTCCTACCAGCTTTGTTATTAGATGGTTATTTAGCCCTTATCTTGTCTCATCTGTCTTCTTGCAAGGCCAAAAAGGCAAAAAACATGTGTATCTATAGCTGTGTCTCCTCACACAGTATTTTAGCTTCCATATATCTGGGTAGAAAAAGCATCACTGTGTTCACACCTTTACAGTCCCATCTGTGCTGCCAGTCAAAAGCCGTGTCTCATTTGCATCAAGGGCCATAGAGCTGATTTCTGCATTGCCATGGCAACCAGTAAACTGTTTGATTTTCTGCCCAGTGTCTACCATCCAGAAGGAAACAGTGGACCCCATATCAGAGCTGATTACCTAAGAGAAAATAACATGGTAGAGAAATTAAATATGGTCCCAGGATCAACCATTTTTATTGCAATGAAAATATCTAACTTGTGCATTTCTACTACCAAGATTCCCCCAACAGTTAGAGATATTTTTATGATGTATTTTGTTTCCTTTGTTAAGTTGATAACATTTCAATTTCTAGGCCAGGGCTGAGATAATGAAGTCATGATCCTGTTTATCAGAAAAGATGGGAATTTGTTCACCTTCCCCACTGTTTGGTTTAGCATCTAGAGGCCATTTTGAAACCAAATCCTACTGCAAATAAACATACAAATCTTTTACATTTAGATAAGAAAGCTGATTTTTGTTATCATGCTGCATTGACACTCTTTGCTGTATGGAAAGAAACATTTACCAGCCATTATGAGAAAAAGTTAATTTCAACAAATTACTAGAGTCATTGCTTTTAATGCCATTAGTCCCTTGAGTTCCCTTTTCTCAAGGTACTCTGTATATTTTTATAGCTTAGCATAATTATTGGTGGGTCACTAAAAACAAATAACACAGGTTCAATATAAATCTGCATATCATTTCAAGAGGAAAGCAGCAAAACAAATGCCAGAAGGGGTAGTATTATATAACAGTTTGATAATGAGACATTCTATAGTGGCAAGTAGAATGCTGATTTCAGCTCTTGATATTTAAGAACTCTTTAAAGAATGTATAGGTCAAAAGCATCTGGCAATCATCATGTCAGAAATCAAAACAATGGAAGAAAAAATAATAGGCAAAAAGTGTGTAGACAGGAAGTATCTGAAGCATGATTCATATTTTAAGTAATCAAAAACATTTCTTTTTCTGCTTAAGAACTGATTTTCACTGTATAAATGTAAATTGTTGAATCTGAATTCAGTTCCATAATCAAATGGGTTGAAACTTATCAAATATATTCAGAAGAACTGAATAGCTGACCATTATGTATGCACACATTCGTTCATTCACTCATCCTATAGCCATTTATTGAGCTTTCACTCTGTGGCAGTCTCCAGAATGCCACACCAAAGAAATCTCTGCTCTCAAGGAGCCTATTATCTAAACCTATTCAATAAAACAACCTGAGGGGCCAGTGTTGTGGTGTGGTGGGTTAAGCCACTGCCTGCAACACTGGCATCCCATATGGCACGGGTTCAAGTCCCGGCTGCTCCACTTCCAATCCAGAATGTGCCTAGGAAAGCAGCAGAAAATGGTTTCTGTTGGTTGCTTTTTGAAGACACCTCTAGCACCAGTGTGAAGAACAAATTGAGGTTTCAGGAAGATCATTTGAAGGCTGTTATAATAATCCGGGTAACTGATTCTTATCTAACACAGCAGTTTCAGAGTCAAAAGGAGAAAAATTGAAAAACATTCGTTCTTTAGTAATATTTATGCCTCAGAAAGCAGTTCTCTTGTAGCTCTTTTTTACTCTAAAATTGCAACTCTGATGAGACAGTTTCTTAGATGACATAAAACTATATTTATGGTACACATTTTCTATAACTGAAATCAGAAGTATCTTAAATATTTAATTACCACGGTTAAGCTATGGTGCAATTTCTAAGACAAATGACCTGAACCTTTGAATTAATGTGATCCAAGACCTTAAATACCATTGCTTGTAGCTGACTGCTTCTATTTCATTTTGCTGGTGCAACACACATGATGGTTAAGAACATTGGGAACCTGGAACCAGGACATTGAAATCTGAATGTCAGTTGCCTTACAAACTATTTTCTCTGACTTTGGTCATTAAGGTCAAGTACAATGCTTACTTGCTCTAAGCATCAATTTCTTCACCTGTAACCCAGAGATAATCATAGTAACTGCCTTAAACCACTGTTAGGAAATTTAAATAAGCTGGTATTTGTAAAGCACTTACCACAGTGGGTGACAAAGCCATAAATAACCACAAGAGTTAGCTGGGGTTACTATTCTATCTAAGCTGTATTTGCCTGACTTCTTATTTAGATTATTATCACTTTGCATATTCAAGTCAATTTAAGAAAAATAATATCTTGCTTTCTTCCAACCATGACAGTGAATGTAAATAATTACAGCTCTAGGAGCCAAACTTCAGATATTATTTGAATTTTCAAATTATATGATACTTATGAATCCCTCACGTAGTTGTTTAGCAATTTGGATTATATTCATTAAAAGCAAAACCATGAAAACACATAATTTTCTAAGCATGTATGGAAATTTCGATAGTGGTCTTTAAAGAAAAAATTAAAAGTTATGAAAGATTTTATTTTTCTATTAAAAAAATTATTGTGCAGCAATAGGCATTTTAATACTAAAAGAAGGGTATTCCCTTATGGAAACCAAGAGGACAAAAATGAAATAAAGCCATGTTCAAAGAAAAGCCCTGCTTCCCTGTTCAAAGGCTGATGTCACCCACGTTACAAAGCACCCAATAATTTACCCGACTTGTATCTAACACAGACATTCAATAAGGAATCAGTAATGGTCACTACTTCCAGCTCTGCACACTCTTTCCCCTGTCCACCTGGCTGAGCCCCAACACACTATTCATCACTTTTCATCACCTTTCTCTGCTCATTGAACAATTTCTCATGAAATCTAAATCAACAGTGACAACAGCCTATAGCCCATCTGATTTCATTCAATGGCAATCTGCCTTCCACAGCAGTCTTTGGGGAAACAATGTGCAGACACTGTCACAAGCCTCCAGCCAATAGTCAACAATCAGAATCTGGTAATGTTGGAATACAAGAAAATGGTCCGACTACAGGACAGGGAAGACTCCATGTTTAGCAAGCTGGTCTTTTTAGCAGGAATAACTGACGGCCTCATATTTATATGCCGTGATTTGATGATACCATCCCTGCCTCTCTCTTTTCAGACCCTATCTTAGCCAGTGAAGATGAAGAAGAGGAGGCCCTGGCAGTCTATGGAGCAGAATTGCCACTGATCTAATGACGGCATTCCAGTGCCACTGGGTCTGGGGAACAGCTCCTTATTCTAGTGGGGACATACTCTTCCGTGTACTTGACTTAATAACTGTTTAGGAATGTGTGGGTCCTTTTTGTCTGTCTCATCTGAAGCTGTCACAGCTAATCAGACAATTGTAAGAGACGTGAGGCTGCATCTGTGTCACCTAATTGTCCTCTTGCTATTCCGACAGCAGTAGGCGTTAAGAGTCGACTTTTAATGCATCCTGAGTCCTTGGTCCAAACAAGAACAGAAATCAAAAAGTGTAATAGTGGATGGCACTGGCTACCATGGAATGAAGGTATTTGATTTAATTACTATTTATAGATTATTTTTCAAGTCAATGCTGTTTATGGTCCCATAAAATAAAATGGAGCCAGCATCATGGCATAGCGGGTAAAGCCAGTGCCTGCAATACCAATATCCCACATGGATACCGATTCAAATCTGGAATGCTCCACTTCCAAAGCAGCTCCCTGCTAATTGCCTGGGAAACCAGTGGGAAATTGCCCACGTCTCTGGGCCCCTGCATCCACATGGGAGACCCAGAAGAAGCTCCTGACTTCAGTTTGGCTCAGCCCTAGCCGGTGTGGCCATCTGGGGATGGAAGATCTCTCTCTCTCTCTCTCTCTCTCTCTCTCTCTCTCTCTCTCACACACACACACACACACACACACTCCCTTTCTCTTTCCGTGTGTGTGTGTACATGTATGTCTCCCCTGCCCCTTGTAACTCTGCCTTTCAAATAAATAAAATAAATCTTTTTTAAAAAGTTTACTTCTTTTATTTCCATTTGGTGTCAAAACACCAGAGGTTGCTACCCAGCTAGTGAGGCAGTGAGGAGGATGATAATATCTCACAGTGCTGGTGCAGATCCAGGATTCCAGTACTTTGAGGTAGTCATTCTCCATTCACAAGTCTTGTCCATCAGATCTCACTCCTTCTTAGATGAACTGGTAACTTGCATTTTCAAGTTTAGTCCTTGAATTTATTGACCATCACTAAAATGCAAAACCCTGGATCTAGGCCCTGGAATACAGCCATGAAAACTTCCTGCTCTTTTATTTTGTCAGAGGATAGATAGAACTGCATGAGGGAAAAAAAAAGAAAGAAAGAAAAGCAAGAGAAGTGGGGGGAGATAAATACATCTGGGAAGAAAGCAATGTTCAAGGCGAGTGCAAAACTGAAAATGAGGCCCTGGGAAGTGCTCCCTGAGGAATCATGTGGGGAAAACATGGCTGGGATACAGGAGTGAACCACTGCAGGACCTGCCAGCAAAGGGAATAGCAATGCAAAGGCCCTGAGGTAGAGTGTCCTAGGCCTCTTCAAGGAGTAGAAGGGAGGTCAGTGAGGTAATGGAGGGTGACACCCATTTGCTGTGAGTGCCTGTGGCCAGAGGACAGGAACCCAAACATTCCAGACACACTCAGCAACCACAGAACCAAAGAAAAATTTTTTTGAAAACTCACTTCCCTCTTTTTCGGCTAATATTTATTTAGCTTTTATCCTTGCTTTGGTCTATGTATCTTTTTATGCAATATCTTTTGCATTTAAGAGAAACTGTACAAGGGAGATCCTATAATTCCCATTTTATATACAGGAAAGTTGAAGCTTAGGGAAATAAACTGGCCAGCAACTTATAAAAGATTGGAATTGCTACCTGACTATAAGATTTCACTAACTCCCTCATTCTCAAAAGTGGCTGGGATGGGGCCCATGCTGTGGAGCAGTGGGTTAAAGCCCCAATCTGACATCCCACATGGCCTCTGGTTTGAGTCTCGGCAGTTCCACTTCCGATCCAGCTCTCTGGTGTGGCCTGGGAAAGCAATAGAAGATGGCCCAAGTCTTTGGGCCCCTGAAACCCTCATGGAAGACCCAGAAGAAGCTCCTGGCTTCAGATCGGTGCAGCTCCAGCCACTGCAGCCATCTGGGGAGTGAACCAGCAGATAGAAGACCTTTGCTCTCTCCCTCTCTCTCTCTCTCTCTCTCTCTCTCTGCCTCTGCTTTTCTTTAATTCTGCCTTTCAAATAAATAAATAAAAATAAATATTTTAAAAACAAAACAAAAAGCAGTGGCTGGGATGGGCATTTGGCAGAGCAGTTAAAACATACATATTCAGGGATTGGTGTTGCGGCACAGCTGGTAAAGCTGCCCCTGGCGACACTGGCATCCCATATCAGTGCCAGTTTGAGTGCTGAATCCTCCACTTCCTATCCAGTCCCCTGCTATTGGCCTGGGAAAACAGCAGAAGATGGCCCAAGCATTTGGGCCCCTGCCACCCACATGGTAAACCTGAAAGAAGCTCCTGGCTCCTGGTTTTGGCCTAGTCCAGCCATCTGGGGAGTGAACCAGTGGATAGATCTCTCTCTATCTTTTCCTCCCTCTCTGCAACTCTGACTTTAAAATAAATAAATAATTCTTAAAAGAAAAGACAGACACATGCCAAAACACTGTGCCTGGTTCGAGTCCTGCCTCAACTTCTAATCCAGCTTCCTGGAGCTGTGCTCCCTTAAGAGGTATCAGCTGACGGCTCAAGTACTTGAGTCTGTGTCACCCACATGGGACACCCAGATGAGTCCTGGGCTCCTGGCTTTGGCTTGACCTAGCCCTGGCTGTTGTGGGTATTTGGGGAGTGAACCAGCAGATCTCTTTATGTTTCTCTGCCTTTTAAATACAATAAAAATTAATTTAAAAAAAGTTTAATTTTAATGTATGAGAAAATTACTTCTGAAAGCAATGAAGACCACTGTGATAAAAGGGGTTGAAGAAACATCCTTTCCTCCTCTGCTGATGGATTTAGTGAGCTTCCACGGAGAGCAGCTGGCAATGTGTATCAAGGTTACAGACATAAATCATCTCTGTCTTGATCATTTTAGCTCTAGGAATTCATCCCACGGATACTGTCTCATGAGTTCTAAAAGTCATGTGTGCAAGGTTAAACTACTATATTATTATAACAGAAAATACTGCAATCAAACTAAATGCCAATAAAAACTGGTTAAACTAAATTTGGAGCACCCATGCAAAGGAATATTGCTTAGCTGTCAAAAGGAACAAGGATACTCTACTAAATGAGATAAAATGAATTATAAGATTTATTGTTAATTATAAAAAGGATATAAAGAGCAAAGTGTGCATCTAATATACTACTTGTGCAAAAACATTTCAAAGGATATATTATTAAATATTAAGAATTATTAAATAGTATTTATCTACTTAAAAGAATATCTATTAAGCAATGCATATGTGTGTGCTCACTTATTTATTAATAGAATAACTCTTAAAGGGTGCTCATAGAACCTACAAAACCGCTTGCCTCTGGGGAAGGAAACTGTGTAGGTAGACACAAAGGAATACGTAAACATTTTCACCAAATACTCTTTTGATCTTTTAGATTTTGCCATATGCAAATCTGATATTCCTGCCAACTGAATAACAAAAAAGTGGGTGTATCTATATGTATGTACATGTGTGCACTTATGTATGTATGTTTTGGTGTTACCTCTAAGACTATGATGACACTTTCCATGTTTCTATCAAGTGACCGGAGCAAACAATCTCGGGATTAATGCCTAACCAATCACCAGTTTAACCTGCTCAATGACAATAAAGAATTTTAAAAGCAGAGACGGTGCTTGCAGGCCAGCAATAAGGCAGAAATGGAGAGCGTTTTCACTGGTGTTAATCCAGTTCTGTTTGAAAGAGAAACTCATTGATTTTACCCTATATACAAGCACTGTAAAGGTGTATATCTTATAAGGTGCAGATAAATTTTTCTCAACCCTTCCTTCTTCTCTTCCACCAAATTTTACAATTACCAAGTGAGCTAGCAACTGAATTTTTATTTTGGATTAACAAATACTTTAACTCCCCAAAAATATTGTACCGAAAATAGGTCAAGAGAATCAGCTCCAGGTTTAATAAATGATTTCATATTAGGTTTCCTGTGGCAGTGTGAAAATCGATCCCAAGAAACACTCTGAATCAAGTGAAGATGGTCCAGTTTTCAAACCTGCAAAGCCAACATCCCATGCTGGATGTGGGGGCCTCACTGGGAAGCTTGAAAGTCCTGCTGAAGGAATCCATATGGACAGTGGCACGGCACTCCCCATCTGATGTGTCTTTTTGTTTGTTTGTTTGTTGACAAGCAGAGTTAGACAGTGAGAGAGAGAGACAGAGAGAAAGGTCTTCTTTTTTCCATTGGTTCACCCCCAAATGGCTGCTGCAGCCAGTGCGCTGCGCCAATCCGAAGCCAGGAGCCAGGTGCTTCCTCCTGGTCTCCCATACATGTGCAGGGCCCAAGCACTTGGGCCATCCTCCACTGCCTTCCCGGGCCACAGCAGAGAGCTGGACTGGAAGAGGAGCAACCAGGACAGAATCGGCACCCCAACCGGGACTAGAACCAGGGTGCCGGTGCCACAGGCGAAGGATTAGCCTATTGAGCCGCGGTGCCGGCCTGATATGTCTTTTTGTGACTAACGTTAATTTTTCTTAGAGGTTGGATAAAACAGTAAAGTTCTGGGAGGCAATCTTTGTATCAAAATATCTAATATGCATATTTTTCAGGCTAGAAACTCATTCTTAAGAATTTAAAGAAATAAAGTCATGAGTGTAAATATGTTTATGTGTGTAAAACATTGATAAAATTCTCCATTAAGGGAAATGGATCAGTAAATTATGATACAATAGAATATTGTACTGCCTTTTTTTTTTTTTTTTTTTTTTTTTTTACAGGCAGAGTGGATAGTGAGAGAGAGAGAGACAGAGAGAAAGGTCTTCCTATGCCGTTGGTTCACCCTCCAATGGCCACCGCAGCCAGCGCGCTGCGGCCGGCACACCGCGCTGATCCGAAGCCAGGAGCCAGGTGCTTCTCCTGGTCTCCCATGGGGTGCAGGGCCCAAGCACTTGAGCCATCCTCCTCTGCACTCCCTGGCCACAGCAGAGAGCTGGCCTGGAAGAGGGGCAACCGGGACAGAATTCGGCGCCCCGACCGGGACTAGAACCCGGTGTGCCGGTGCCGCAAGGCAGAGGATTAGCCTAGTGAGCCGCGGCGCTGGCCTTGTACTGCCTTTTAAAAATGAAAAAGTAGATCTATATTTAGGTGTAAGGAAATATAGTCTAATATATTATTAAATAAAAATCAGATACACACCATACTTATGGAAAATATGCATAGAGAAATGTTTAGAACTTATCAATAATATTTCAGTATATTTACTTCCTTTTTTGAGCTTTACTGCATTGCTCTAACTTCTTAAAATATGTAATACTTTTTAAAAAATAATTAATAAGATAACAAAAATAGTAAATATCATTTTTGTCAAAATTTGATGACACCTAAATGTCTAGCTTGGTTGTAAATGTATCAAAGAGGCAAAACAAACTGTTTTACAAAAGTACATAAACTTCCATCATTAGGATTATGGCCACAGTGATAACACAGAAATCTTATCTATTATACTTTATTTAATATATAGAAATTTTTTAAAGATTTATTTATTTATTTTGAAAGTCAGAGTTACAGAGAAAGAGGGACAGATGAGAGAGACAGAGGTCTTCCAAGTGCTGGTTCACTCTGTGGATGGCAGTAATAACCAGCACTGGGCCAGGAGCTTCATCCGGGTCACCCATGTGCATGACAAGGGCCCAAATATTTGGGATATCTTCTGCTACTTTTCCCAGATTAGCAGGGAGATGCATAGCAAGTAAAGCAGCTAGAATTCAAACTGGAGCCCATATGCCAGAGTCTTGGATGGTGACTATGCTTGTTATACCACAACACAAGCCCCGGAAGATATTTTTCAAAAGATTTATTTATTTATTTATTTATTTGAAAATTAAAGTTACACAGAGAGAGAAGGAGAGGCAGAGAGAGAAAGGGGGGGGGGGGGTGTCTTCCATCAGCTGGTTCACTCCCCAGGTGGCTGAAACAGCCAGAGCTATGCCTATCAGAAGCCAGGAGCCACGAGGTTCTTCCAAGTCTCCCACTAGGGCACAGGGGCCCAAGGACTTGGACCATCTTCTACTGCTTTCCCAGGCCATAGCAGAGACCTGGATAGGAAGTGGAGCAGCCGGGACTGGAATCGGCACCCATAAGGGATGCCAGTACTGCAGGCACTATGCCACAGGGCTGACCCTCCAGGAGATATTTTTAAAGTTTCCTCACATTCGTGAACTTTTAATAAAAGTTTGATTTAAGAAAGTGCAAAGACAGTTTCCAAGAACTGCCTCCAGGATATTGAGCGACTTTAATTCTTTCGAAATTGTGCATTCTGTAGACTCCTTCATCCAGTCCCAACTCCTTCAGCTACTAGCTGTGAGGGCATGCGTTCCAGGTGAAATAAAACAAGCACTTCCTCTAAAAAGGATTTGAGTGACTTAGCACCAGTTTTTTATATTAGGATGTGAGGATACTGAAAGGAAAGACAACAAAAATTTACACAGATGTTCCAAGCTACTTTCATGTAGGGATTATGTTAGGGCCCCATTGAAGTCCAAATACGAGGAACCGGCAATGAAGAGAAGACAATCTGTTGAAAGGACAGCAGAAGGGAAGATTTTCATTAAATGCTGACAAAGGGAAAGTCTTCCAGAAAGATAACAAAGCAGATAGTGAAAGTACAAGCACCCAGAGCGTGAGCTCCTATTGAACCTGGAATGAGAAATGGCAATACTTGATCAAATCTAGCAGTTGAGGCCAGCGCCTTGGCTCAACAGGCTAATCCTCCACCTTGCGGCGCCGGCACACCGGGTTCTAGTCCCGGTCGGGGCGCCGGATTCTGTCCCGGTTGCCCCTCTTCCAGGCCAGCTCTCTGCTGTGGCCCGGGAGTGCAGTGGAGGATGGCCCAAGTGCTTGGGCCCTGCACCCCATGGGAGACCAGGATAAACACCTGGCTCCTGTCATCGGATCAGCGCAGTGTGCCGGCTGCAGAGCGCTGGCCGCGGCGGCCATTGGAGGGTGAACCAACGGCAAAGGGAAACCTTTCTCTCTGTCTCTCTCTCTCACTGTCCACTCTGCCTGTCAAAAAAAAAAAAAAAATCTAGCAGTTGAGCATCCAATTTGTGCTCATAACAGTGATAGAAAAAAAAAAAAGAAAAGAAAGAAAGGCAGGACTCTTTTCCGGACAGCAAACTCATAGGAAAGAGAAATACAAGTTTAGTTAAATGTTTAACTGGGGCGGGGGGGGGGGGGGGGGACTAGAAATGTGAGCAGTGCTCAGAAAGGTGAGAGGTTAAGTGTAGCTGGAGATATCCCTGGACACTATGGGGAGCTGAGCTTTGCAAAGCTGGGCGAAAGAGATAAAGTCGTCCTCATTGTGAACATTTGGGGACTGAACAAGTACATGGGACATCAGTGTCTTTCTGCGTGTGTGTGTGTTTATGTCTCTTCAACCCAGCTGTTTCCATGACTAAGAAGAGAAGGAGAGGAATAAGCAATCTTCTCACCTAAAGTGACATTCCTGAGAGGAGCAACGTGAGAGAAAAACCACAATTCAGGGTACTCCCCTTTCTAAGTCTTTCTAAGATTTGCTATCACATGGCATATGGTTAAAGCCAAATTTAAGGAATCCTAAAAAGTCAATTAAAAAAAAAAAAAACAGGTGTTGGGGTGGGTATCCGGCCTTGTGGTTAAGATGCTGGTTAGGATGCCTCCATCCCATAGCGGACTGCGAATTGTCTGAGTTCAAGTCCTGGCTCTGGTTCCTAACTCCAGTTCCTGCTAATGTATAACTTGAAAGGTAGCAGGTGACAGCTCAAGTAATTGGGTTCCTGGCATCCATTTAGGAGATCTGGACTGAATTCCCAGCTCCCAGCTTGAGCCTGGCCCTGTCCCAGTCATTGTGAACATTTGAGGAAAACAAGTGGAATAATGGATGAGAAATTTCTCTCTCCCTCTTCCTCTCCCTCTCCCTCTCCCACTCTAGCACTCTCTCTCTCTCTCTCTCACTCTCTCTCTCTCTCTCTGCCTCCACCAACTGTCTCTCTACCTCTCAAATCAATCAATCAATATATACAGACATACATAGTGTATACAACAGCAACATTAAGAGAAGCAGGAAAGTAAGAGGAGCATCCAGAGCTGTCACATGCACGACAAGAGGATGGCCTCCAGGAGGCAGCCCTTGCAAAGCAACACAGGATAGGCACGTGCTGTTCCCATTATTATCACTATACCCCACAGGTGCACATGTTTTTAGAACCCAGTTCTCAAAACCTTTGGATTTTGGACCTCTTCACAGTCTTAAAAATTATTGAAGAATCCAAATAGTTTCATCTATGTGGAATATAAACATGGAGAGAATCATACACAAAAGTTTATATGTATACATCTGTTTACCATATCAGAAATACAAACTGAGAAATTGTTAGAAGATACAAATATAAGAACACACGTCCCTTAGTGGTGAGAGGAATGAAGTCATCAACACACATCATGTAACCTCTAGGAAACTCCACAAACACTCATGAGGGAACAAGAGTTTAAAAAGCAAACAATAAATTGATACCATGATGAGAAGTGGTCTTGACTTGATTCCCTGAGAGGATCTGGGTCCTCTAGGGTCCAAAATCATTGTGTGAAAACTGTAGCTTTAACTGCACATCTATGCTGTGTTTTTCCAAGAACAGACCATAGTACATTCAGTGATGACCTTCACAAACTGCATTTCTGGCCTTAACTCTCATAGTGCTTGCTAAGGACTAACCACACCAAAATCAACCCTCTCCCTGTGAATACACTCAGATCTGTTGGCATATGCTGTGTTGCACCTTCTGCCTGGAATGCTTCCTTCTCCTTGTAAAGATTCCCACGATGGCATTCCAGTTTCTGCAGAATGAAAGTCACCCAGCCCCAGGTGAAATTGGTGACTTTTCATAGAGAGCCCTTTGCTTTGGCTTCTACTTCAGTTTACCACATCCCATTGTTTCCTTGTGAAACAGAAATGGGTCTGCCTCCCTTTCTTTTGTTCCACAATCTAGTCATGAGCACTTGGCCAGTAAAGATCCATGGAGGTAGGCCTGGACCTACCTGTGCAAAGCTGAACCTCCTTGAGCTGCTGGGGGGTGGGAGGAAATAATAGTTTCTTAATCTTTTATTCTTCATTCTCAGCATCTGATATTTGTTCAAAACTGTGCCATTTGCTTCATCTAATTACTCTAAAATAGTAAGTTATCATTGGTTGATGGGACTATAGGGAATACTACTTTCTTTGTACTTTTCTGTAATACATTCTCATTAGAATTGTGAACATAGCATAATGTTAAAAACTATTGCTTCATAGCTACCAGGAAACATTGAAGTGTGTGATACAAGCTCTATGTGCTTCACATGCACATTGAGGCTTTGATTATTTATTCTACTAACAGCAAGAAGTAAGGCTGTGACTCCCAAACTCAATTGTTCAGGGCTTTTTTCTACATCATACACCATGAGTACATATTCTATTGTTGCTCAGGACTTGCATATATTTGTGTTACCTTGCCTTTATCTTCATGTCCCAAATGGAAGATTCCAGATCTTTGCATCCCATTTCCTGAACTCCTCCTGGAATATTGTTCATTTTATGGTCAGGCAACAGAGACTCTTAACATCCACACACAAACCTGGTGCTTTAGCTTTGCAGATCTCAATTAGCAGAATGTTCTCTTAGAAACAAATACATTTCTCCCTGGCCACTAGGGAGCCGAATTAACTGGTTGCCTTCATAAAGTTCAGCAAAACATTTGCGGAGGAATGTTTCTCCGCAGATGGAATTCAAAAACGGATTGCTTTGTAAAGGATTTTATCTCCGAGAATAACCAGAAAGCAGAGTGTTTGAAGTGGTGACATGACACACTGCTCATTATCAACAAAGGGCGTTCCACCCCTTGCACAAAATCTGAACCACTCATTTCTGCACGAATGCAAGCGCTTCTGCACAAGGGAAGAGAAAGAATGGGCTCGAGTGATTGTTTAATTGGCCGCCAGCTGAAGACTTGCTTTCTGTTCAGCTCCTACTGTGCGGTTCCCATCAGGCTGGAGGTGATCATCACGAGGGGGCCAACCTCCAATGGGGTCCGCTCCCTCCACGAGAGCCCCAAGCTGCCCCGGCCGGACCTCCCTGCCCTCCACGACGAGCTGTTGTTCATGTGGCCCCTCTGCACCAGGGAGCCGCACTTCTTTCATTGAGATGCAGGTAGTGCTCCCCTAAGCAAAGGCTGCAGAGCGTCATTAAAGTGGTGGGGAGACAAACACCACTCACGCTGCATACCAAGTGGCATCCCATTTAACTGAATCATTTTATTATGAATACATTCCAGGCTGCCACTGTGAACCACTGGTGTAAAATATGCTGGCAAAATGGATCTCTGCTAATTACGTTTCATGCATATTTCAGAACTTTCCACAGGGATACGGGAGGAGGGCGTTCATAAAGGGAATTTTACAACTAGCTTCACCTGCGTTTGGCTCAGGATCCAAACTAGCAGGTAACAAAGATAATAAGTTCAATTACATTACATGTTGTGTTTGTTTTAGCTGCAAGGTTGTCATTCCTTATAACTCTATCAGTGCTGCTGTGACCACTGGTTGCAAATGAAATCATCCTCAAATCTACCGGAACACACATTACTGCAGAAAAGCACATGATTATTAAATCACTTCTTCCCATATTTGTTTTTTGACAGATTTGTCTTCAGTGTTACCTTAGACTGAATTAAGGAAATGAGCCTCCGGACTCACGGGTGTGTTAGGCGAGAGGAAAGAAAGCATCATTACCTGTCTCAGGAGGGAATTGTAAAGAACACAAGTGACTGCTTTCTCATGGCTTTTCACCCTCTTGCTGGCCTCACTCTTCATTGCCAACAATGCTAGCTGGTTATTAAATGAGATGAAAAGTCGTCCACGGGCTTCATCAAAGTGAAAGAGGCATCTGAAGTCCTGACTTTTGGGGAATGAACAGGCTATTCTCTGGATGGACAGCTGAAGTTGAATATCCCAGAGTCTCAAAACCTGGATGAAAAGTGATAAAATCATATAAATGTGTCAAAGATAATTCTGATTTCTTTTTTTGCCAATTGTTTCTACTTCATCCTCAACCGTAGGTAGACAATTGTTTCCTTCACAGTACTATAATTGGTTGCATTGCTGTCACAGCACACATTATTTTGTATTCAGTTACCTGTTTAAACTCCTTCTAAATTGTAAGTTTCTCTAAAGGGAGGGATTGTGGTTTATCTCAGCCCTTGGAAAAGGGCCTGGCTATTAGAATGTGCTTTTAGTGGATAGAATAATGGTCTCCCAAACATTCCCATGTCCAAACCCCCAGAATTTATGAATATGTCATCTTATAGGGCAACAAAGAGTTTGCAAATGGGGTAAAATTAATAACTTTAAGATGCAGAATTATCTTTGATTATTTGTTTGAGTTCATTGCAATCACAAGGGTCTCTAAATATAGAAGAAAGAAGTCAAAAGCAAAATCAGATTTAGAGTGATGCAATGTGAAGATTCTTCCTGGTGTTACTGGCATGGAAGATGGAGAAAGGGGGCCTGATCGCAGGAGGCTGGCGAGGGCAAGGACATGGACTTTCCTCCAGAGCCTCCTGAAACAAACACAGCCGTGCCAGCACCTTGACCTGACCAAATGAAAATCATGCCGGAATTTTGATGTACAGAACACAAATCACTGCAAATTAGTGCTGCTTCAAATCTCTAAGTTTGTGGTGATTTGTGACACTGTCAATAGAAAACTAACACAATTCTCTCTCTTTTTAACTCTCTTTGTACACATATACTCACACAAACCTACACACACACACACACACAGAGGCTTCAAAAAGTTCATAGAAAGGGCAGGAGTTTGCTGCGATGGTTAAGATGGCTCTTGGGATGCCCACATTGCACATCAGAGAGCATATCAGAGTGCCTGGGTTCAAATCCCCATCTCTGCTTCCAATTTCCACATCCTGCTAATGTGCACTCCGGGAGGTGAGAGGTGAGGGTTCAAATACTTGGGTCTCTCCTACCCACATAGGAAGTCTGGAGATTTGTCTTGGCCTAGCCTGGGTTGTTGATGGAAATTAGGAAGTAAATCAACAGAGAAGAGTTTCTCTCTCTCTCTCTCTCTCTCTTTCTCTCTTTCTCTTTGTGGCCATATTTCAAATAAACAAAAATATAAAATTTTTCAGAACTGCTTATGGAAAATGGAATTGAAACATAGGTGTGTTTTTCATGAACTTTTTGATGAACCCTTGGATATGTGCGTGTGTGTGTGTGTGTGTGCGCTTTTGGTGAAATAGAAGTGGCATTAAACAAACGCAAATCATGTTCAAACACACAAGTGTTAGATTCTTGCTCAAACAAAATCAAGGCACATAAATGATATGCATTTATCAATGGGTAGTGGAGGGCAAACACTGAATCCTTGCTCAAGAGAAATGCTGCTCTATATTCAACAGACATTAAATAATCTTTTCCTATTCCATTTCCTCAGAGCTTCCTTCATTCCAGTGTGGGTGAGTAACACTTAATGACCTGGGAAGAAAACAGAAAAAGTAGCTTTTCAGGTGAAAGTATCAGTATATTGCACTGCTGTATCACTCTCAGTAGTGGTCCAGAATTAACACAGGCTGGTAAGGGAAAGTCAAAACGAAGGCAGTGAATGAAGCCTCCAAGAGGACTTAGCAGAAAAGCTCTAGGATCAAATGTCTGGTTTCTAATCTCATCTTTGTGCTTCCCTCGTCAGATGACTTCTCTTCTTCAGTTTTAATGCAGTGCCTCTTTGAACCAATGCTTTGAGCATCAAATGAGAGCCCACACCAAGCATGTAGCATGATGACTGGTGTATTGTAAGTGTTCATTGAATTCTCTTTCTTATAAAATTTACTTTACTGTATTTTTCATCATATAAGTATTAAAAAGTTTCTTTCAACAAAGTAGTCTATATTATCCAATATGAGAATTATTTCTTACTTATCCATAAAAATGGTTAATGAATGCTTATCACAACACAAGGCAGGCAACTTCATAATGCCTGATCTATTTTAAGCCACTTACTCTTTTAGGAGAAAGATATAGAAGAGATCTCCAAAAAACTCATAGAAAATTGGGATGGAAAGATAAACTTATTTTGGTGCCCAAATATTCTAAAGTTCATTCATAGTTATTTTATAACTTTTTTAGGACCCTCTCATATATATCTACACAATATTACATATAACTTATTTGCTATGTATGTGTGTATATGTATGTGTATACATATGAATTATCTTTCTTATGAAATTTATTTTACTGTATTTTTCATCATGTAAGTATTAAAAAGTTATACCCATACATATACACACATACATATATACACACATCCTTCACTTACATATCAAAATGGCCTGGGAAAACAGAATAGCAATTCCTACATAATTACTAAATATGTTCAGTCGAAGACACCCCCTTCTAGCTTTTGAGTCTATGCTTCCCTGTTTTCTATGTTTACAAGCCTCCTCTTATGCCTCCTTTCCAGCTTGGTGATCCCAGTTCTTTCACTTTCGAATCAGTTTCAGATTCCATTCCAACCACCATGGCAGCCTCTCAATTCTCTCACTCAAACTATTTCCATTTCCTCTCCAGGGATTGATAGCCATCCAGAACTTGCTAGCTTTTGAAAACCACAGTAGAGTAAGCCCACTGCATAATATCAAATAGCACAAAAAGGCTTTTATCCCAACCCATATAATTCTGCCTTAAGCCACACTCCTTGGATACAGCCTTTCTTAAGTCTTCAACTTGTCACAGAATCTGCTTCTCTACATTACAATATCATTGTGTGTGCACTGCATATATTAATTATCTATACATAAAATGAGTCTCCTCTGAAAAAAGAGGAATTTCTTATTTTCCTTTTCTACCTTTTTTTTCCATTCTTCCAACCTAAACAAATAATATAATTACAAATAATTTTTACTAGTAACTTAAAACACTACCTCTGAGCACCCTAGGGCCCTCCAAAGATTTGTCTTAAGCAAGGCACCAAACTGAGTCAATATTTCATCTGGGTTCTAACCATTGCAAGTGCTCAGACTTCTTTAAAGCAGCCTATTCTTGCATTAGCTGACTAAGCCATTCCATCCTACTTTTTGTTTACCTTTAGGTCCTGACTGAGCGAAACTCTAGCTATTATTTTCACAATCAAGTCAAACCTATCATCTTGCCTTCAAACAATTGATTCCTCAAGTTAAAATTAGAAGTGTTTCTGGCTGTCATCTGTGGTTTCAATGTGACAATACCAGCTTTAATCCTAGTTCCATTATATTAGCAATTCCTCCCTATTTTGCCCATGAATACCATAGGTTATAGTGTACGTTCAATAAATATTTTTTTGAATTTATTAAAGATTGTGACTCATTTAAGAATGGTGTCTTATCCAGTTCATTGATTAAAAAGTTAGATAGGATAGGTGCAAGAATATAACACCACCAAAAAAATCTGCTTCTTTCCTACGTGGTTACTCATCCAATCTACAATGAGATTTTTTTGTAGGACTTTTTCAAACATTTTGTGGGAATAATTATGCTTGATCTATAGGTGACTTCCTCATCTACCAACCCTTGCAACAAACGTGAATGGACCTGCCAGTCTCTACCAGATAAACAGCATCACCAGTGCTCTAACCTCAAAAACATGTATTTGTAAGGAAAATTTGGCTTTGTTGGCAAGAAATATTAGAGAACTCATTCTGGTTCTTAATCATTAATCATTAATCATTTCAATGTGTTCTAAATATAAATAGAATGGATAAGCTATTATTATGGAATGTTACAGCCATAAGATTAACTTTATCCAGATCCTTCTCATACATTCATATGACACTCATTGTCATGTCTTCATTGAGATAAAGAACAATAACTCATAGTATTCATGGACTATAATTTCCCCCAAATAATTTTCTATTGTCTTCAACTAATTTATAATGGCTTGAATATTCCATTGACATTTAGTCACATAAATTGAATGAAAAATTAAAAATAGATGAGCTATAATCTCTTTAGTCCACAACAGGTTAATTCTTGATATTAGCAACTAAATCTAGACATATTTTTATTAGATTATGTGTATTCATTAAATTTTCTTAAATTAATTTTTATTGTTTTACTTCCTTAGGGGACCCTAAACTCTCTCAGATAATAACCCAACTAAGTCTACCTTCTATCTTTAATTCTTTAATTTTTCTCTGCTGAAAATCAAGCAACATCATCAATATACTGCCGTTAAGGCATAAAGCAGTTTTCCAAGATGCTCCAAGAAAATTTGTGGTAGAATGTGATCTCCCATTGATTTTTCAATCTTCCCTACACTACATATTATATCCCAGTGGTTCTTAAACTCAACATTAGAAGCACTTATGGTGCTTTAGAAATCACCAGTCCTTTTCCCAAGCCAATTAAATCAGAATTTCTAAGGATGAGACCCAGACACTAGTATTTTAAAAAAATATTCCCAGGAATTTCCTTTGTATTAAATCTTAACTGCTCTATTTAGTTTTAAGGTCAATGCTAATCTTCCTGAATAAGAAATCTTTTTCGCAGCTTACTTAATAATATCATATGGCCTGGCTTTAAACCAGATAACCTTATTTCTCATCTTTCCTAATAAGTCTACTTCCTTTAAATCATAAAAAGATTTTACATTGCTTCATTAAACAAGTTCTTTGAAAAAATGTCACTTAATTATCAAGTTATTAAGTGAAAATTGTGGGTTCTCCCCTTCTTTTATAATCTAGTTCATTTCTGGAATAGAATTAGGCCACAGTTCGTGAAGGAATATATTTAGTATCAATTTTCATTCCACACATCTTGGAAGTATTTCCATTATTCTTACTAGAAAAACTGGAGGGACAAACTCTCACGTTTTAAAGTTACAATTGAACACTCAGATTTTTTTTTACTTTTATGCGGGTACTTCAAAAAGTTCATGTAAAATAGTATTAAAAGATAAGTTTATTTTGGTGTGAAATAATTTTGAAACTCTTCCATATATTTTCCACAAAATTTCATCTACACTGTGCTGTATCTATTTACATCATGGTGGCTGAGAATTCATGATCTCTAACCAAAGTCAGATTTACTAAGCCTTTAAAAGCATAGATTTGAGGGCTCTATTTCATCTTCTTTTTTTTATTAGTGCCGAAGTTTTTTATTTTTAAGGTGAAACTTGGCTTTTTATCTAATAGTGATGACATTTTTCTGTACAATCATCTTTTTTTCAATAGCTAACCTTTTCATAATGCAGCATGATAAGCAAATACTTATCATGCCTATGTACTGGAGCCAGAGACAAGTGGACTGACCCTCCAAATACCCATCTCCCAGTTTCAGCACCACTCAGGTTTGTCGGCTTAGGTATGCAATTTTTCATCTCTATTTATTTACTCTGGCTGAAGCAGCCATGCCAGCTCTGAAATTCTGTCAATTCTATCTAAATGCAGGGAAATTGCTCAATCTCCATTATCTAAATATTCCATAATAACAACAATTCAAACAAATTTTAAAAGGTGTATTGTGAGAATTGAGTTAAAGAAATGTAGACCATCATGTTTTTGTCTAGCTTTGTTGAAGATTCCTCCAAGATTGACAATATCACTACCATGCACAAATAAATTAAATAATAAAAAAATAAAATAAATAATAATAATAATAAATAAAAATAATAAAATTGCAACAAGTAAATGAATATTCCCTTTCATACTACATATCTTATATCTATAAATGGGTAACTTCATGGCTAGGCAGGTACATCCATACCTGTTTGAATGGATAGAGTGTCTGTTGTCGTACACTTTTTTTTTTTATTTGACGGGTAGAGTTATAGACAGTGAGAGAGAGACAGAGAGAAAGGTCTTCCTTCCATTGGTTCACTCCCCTAATGGCCGCTACGACCCGCGCTGCGCCAACCCAAAGCCAGGAGCTGGGTGCTTCCTCCCAGTCTCCCATGCGGGTGCAGGGACCCAAGCACCTGGGCCATCCTCCACTGCCTTCCCAGGCCACGGAGGAGAGCTGGTCTGGAAGAGGAGCAACCGGGACAGAATCTGGCACCCCAACCGGGACTAGAACCCGGGGTGCCGGCACCACAGGCAGAGGATTAGCCAAGGGAGCCATGGCACTGGCCTGTTGTCAGTACACTTTTAAAAGCCAAGTCAGCATAATGGCAACACGTAAAGATTAATTTAAAGTAGTTAGGAAACAAAAAGATTCATAATTCCCTAATAATGACGTAAAGGTGAGGGAGAACAGAAAAGATTCCAGTGACCCTATTGAAAGATTTGTTTGATTTCCTCAAGCATTTAATAACTCCTGAAATTCTGTAGAAGTAGATATAAAATCACAATAAAAGAAAAAAGAGAAAGAGTGACACTCTGTGTGTGTGTGTGTGTGTTGCTAGGGGATTTTTGAGGACAGCAGTGCAACAATCCAGCCCTCCGGGAGTAATTCATAAACACTGCAGAGCTTACCTGCAAATAACAGAATAACAGGAACTGAGGGCACTGGCTCTCCTGAACATACCTTTATGTATTAAGAAGTCTATTTACTTAGAATTTAAGCCTTTCAATAATGCACAAAAGCATCATCAGTAAATGTTTAAAGATAATTTTATTTGACATGATATATTAGCTAAAGTATACTTTGGAATATCTCAGTTAATATTTTTGCTTAAAGTTGTGTAATAGTGCTTCCTCTAAGATGGATTTTCAGGCCAGCGCCGTGGCTTAACAGGCTAATCCTCTGCCTTGCGGCGCCGGTACTCCGGGTTCTAGTCCCAGTTGGGGCGCATGATCTGTCCTGGTTGCTCCTCTTCCAGTCCAGCTCTCTGCTGTAGCCCGGGAGGGCAGTGGAGGATGGCCCAAGTGCTTGGGCCCTGCACCTGCTTGGGAGACCAGGAGGAAGCACCTGGCTCCTAGCTTCAGATCAGTGTGGTGCGCCGGCCGTGGCGGCCACTTTAGGGGTGAACCAACAGAAAAAGGAAGACCTGTCTGTCTCTCTCTCTCACTAACTCTGTCAAAAAAAAAAAAAAAAAAAAAAAAAAAAGATGGATTTTCATCATTTTCCCCCTTAGGACTGAAATCCAACTTAAAATATTAACCTGAAATTAAACTCCTCTGTTATTCATCTTTAAATTGTTACCACAACTATAATCTTCTCTTGTAGTTCACTTGTTTTGAACAGAAGTGAGAAAACACATAGAGCTCTAAAAAAAGGATTTCTGTCAGTGTTTGCTGGTGTACTCTATCATTGACCTTGAAAGAGTCTGAATTCCTTATAATAATATGAATGGTTTTGCAGAAATTTCATTGATTTCTTAGTTCAAATTAGGCAATAAAGTTAACAAATACAAACATTTTATTTTAGACAATTTTTTTCCAGAATGTAAGGTGATTTGGAGAATTTTTAAATTGCAATTAATTCTCTTGCCAATATTGTTACTCATATAACATTGAAAATCGTAATGGAACTTCCCCCAGTCTTTAAAAAGTTCTGCTAACTTCACCTATTCAAAGATTTAGAGGGTTTTTTTTAACTTCATATTTATATTAACAACAACTTTTGAGGAAATGTCAAAAACAGCTGGAACAAGGGAATTCTGATTGAGTTGCTATTGATAAATGTTTGTACAGTAACTTCTTGCTTCAAAGACATGCAACTCTGAATAATTTCAGCATAATTTCTGCAGCCTTGCAAGGTCTTGAAGAATTGAGGACAGTCTTTCACAGAGAAAAAGGAAACTGAAAATGGGGCAGTGAACAGTAGGCAGTAATGAAGACACATAACCAGGAGCTTCAGTCTTGGTCCAGCAGCTAAGTATGGGCACTGAAGCAAGACTGCTAAGCTGGACTAGTGAGAAGGAGAGTGCAATAGCCTAGATAGTTGTTTCCACATTTCCACCCTGCACCAACATACACAGCTCTCCTGGAAGATAGTGCCTCAGAGTGCTTATTGGTTACAAGGCAACAACAAAAGACAGCCAGATACAGAAGGACACAATTCAGATGAGGGGGAGTCACCAGAGTAACAAACATCCAACTTAGATCATCAAGGACCACACACTGGAATTATTGGACAACATGTAAAATAATTAAGTTTGAAATTAAAGATATAAAAGTCAGAATTCACAAAATGAACAAGCAACAAAACCCTATACAAAATTACCAGAAAGTTCAAAAATATTTTAGCAAAAATTTTAGTTAAAATCAAACTCAATGTATGAGTTGTGGAGGAAGTAGTGACCCCTAATTAAAATAACCCTTATAATAAAGCATATGATAAGGATCCTCCTGTAATATGGAGCAAAATCCCAACAAGAATGTGAAAAAGATTGATGCATACATTGATTTTGCTTAACATAGCAAAAAGAAGGAGTAAATAAGTGTACTTTCTTAGTATTTTGAAGAAGTCAAATATCATCAAATTCAATGAAATTCCAATCCAAATACTAACAGGGTTTTCATGAAACATGAGTATTGATCCTGAAATTTACTTGAAAGGATAAAGCGCCAGAGGATAGTTAAAATTGAAAAAGAAAACCATTAAATAGGAATTACCCGACAGACATCAAAATAACACTGTACATAAAGCTGCTGTGGTTGAACAATAGTATGTTAATGTAGGGGAAAATACACAAAATTAATGGAAAGAATAAAGTATATAGAAACAAAATTATGTATTTACAGCAATTCAGATGATAGCAATCATTTCAAATCAGTCAGATAGGTTATTCAAAAACTAATCTTACAGGAGAAGGTTATAGAGAAAGGTTGATTAACAGCTACTTACTGTTAGATAGGAATAAGAAGTGCCAGCGTAAGCTTAAGCTGCCAGGGGAGATGTCTGCATCTTATTTTGCAGTGCTTGGATCTGACCTGGCTTCAGTACTGACTCCAGCTTCCTGCCAATTCACAGCCTGGAGGCAGCAGTGATGACTTGGGGTTTGGGTTCTAGACTTAGACTGAGTTCTTGGCTCCTGACTTTGGGATGGCCCAACCCTCAGCGGGTTAACGCCCTGGCCTGAAGCGTTGGCTTCCCATGTGGGCACCGGTTTGAGACCTGACTGTTCCACTTCCAATGCAGCTCTCTGCTATGGCCTGGGAAAGCAGTAGAAGATGGCCCAAGACCTTGGGCCCCTGCACCTGTGTGGGACACCCAGAAGAGGTTCCTGGCTCCTGGCTCCTGGCTCCTGGCTCCTGGCTTCGGATTGGCGCATCTCTGGCCATTGCGGCTAATTGAGGAGTGAACCATCGGATGGAAGACCTCTCTCTCTCTCTCTCTCTCTGCCTCTCCTCTCTCTGTGTAACGCTGACTTTCAAATAAATAAATAAGTCTTAAAAAAAAAAAGAAAGAAAGATGAGAAAGTGAATGTTCTCTCTAATAACTAAAGACGTTGTGCAGTTCTATTGCACAGTAAGATGACTACAGGTAATATTAATGTATTATATATTTCTCTTTAAAATAAACTAGAGGAGAGGCTGGCATTGTGGTGTAGCAGATTAAGCCAGCACCACTGCCTACAGAGCTAGAATTCCATCTGGGCGCTGATTCAGGACCCAGCTGCTCCACTGTCAGTTCAGCTACCTGCTAATGTCCTGGGAAAAGTAGAAGATGGCCCGAGCGCTGCGCCCCTACCACTTGTGTGGGGAATCCCTGATGAAGCTCCTGGCTCCTGGCTTCAGCCTTGCCCGGTACTGACCATTGTGGCCATCTGGAGAGTGAGCCAACAGATAGAAGATCTCTCTCTCTCTCTCTCCTTCTCTCTCTTTCTGTAACTCTGGCTTTCAAAATAGTAAAATCTTTAAACATAAAATTAAAAAAAGCTAGAAGATAAAATTTTTAATATTTTTACTGCAGTAATGTTAAGTGTGAAAATATAGATATGTTTACCCTGCTTGGATATTACAATATGTACATATATTGAAACATCTCAGGATACTCTATAAATATGTGCAATTTTTATGTGTTCATCAAAATATTTTTACATTTTTAAAAAGGAAGTAAAAATTAATCTTACTAATCTCAAATATTCAGTTAAAGAAAAAAACTTGCAAGCATAAACTACAAAGTTTGATGCAAACTAACTCAACAATATGTAAAGTATTAGTAGAAAATGAATGAGAATATTTTTATAAATAGAAGGTATGGAAGACATTCCTAAACTGGACATAAAGTCCAGAGTCATAAAGAAAACCATTTCTTAGACAACCTTTCATAAACATTGAAAGCTTTTTGAATGTGGGGCAGTCACTTTGGCACAGCAAGTTAAGCTACCACTTGGGATGTCCGCATCTCATACTAGAGTGCCTGGAATGGAGTCTCGTCTCTGACCCCAGTCCTGTTCAGGGCTAATGGCCCTGGGAAGCAACAGATGATGACGTAAATCATGGAGTTTCTGCCACCCTTGTTGAGTGGAGTCCCTTGGGTTGAGTTTCTGGCTCCCAGCTTTAGTCTGTCCCAGCCCTAGCTGTTATAAGTATTTGCCAAGCAAACCATTGGATGGAATTTCTCTCTCTGCCTTTCAAATTATTTTTTTTAATTTTTTAAAACCCTCAAATAACTCATTAGGATTTTTAAGATTTATTTTATTCATTTGAAAGGCAGATTTATAGAGAGAGAGACAGAGAGAGACCTGAGAGAGAGAGGTCTTCCATTTGCTGGTTCACTTCCCAAATGGCTGTGACAACCATAGGTGGGCCAGGCCGAAGCAGCAGCTTTTTCTGGTCTTCCACAATAGGTGCAAGGACCCAAGCCCTCAGGACACCTTCACTGCTCTCCTAGGCACATTAGTAGGGAGCTGGACTGAAGGCGGAGCAGCCAGGGGTCGGCGCCATGGCTCACTTGGCTAATCCTCCGCCTGCGGCACCAACATCCTATATGGGCACCGGGTTCTAGTCCCGGTTGCTCCTCTTCCAGTCCAGCTCTCTGCTGTGGCCCCGGAGGGCAGTGGAGGATGGCCCAAGTGCTTGGGCCCCTGCACTCGCATGGGAGACCAGGAGGAAGCACCTGGCTCCTGGCTTCAGATCGGTGCAGCGCTGTAGAGTGAACCAACAGAAGGAAGACCTCTCTTTCTGTCTCTCTCTCTCAATGTCTATAACTCTACCTGTCAAATAAATTAAAAAAAAAAAAAAAAAAAAAAGGAAGTGGAGCAGCCAGGACTGGAAACAGTACATATATAGGATGCTGGCACTGCAGGTAGCCCCTTAACCCACTAAGCCACACTGCCAGTCCATACACATTAGGTGTAAAAAAAGAAAGAAAACCTTTTGAATGTAAAAAAAAAAATCAGCAAAGATAAAAAAGTATATGCTTGAAAGAGGTGAAATATTGTACTTTCAGAATATATGATCAGTAAAGATAATCAAACTCTTCTCATGCTACTACAAGTCAGTAAGAAAATGGCAGTCGAGTTCTTAAGGAGTAAGATAAAGGCATATCAGGTAACACATTAAAAATTAAAAATATAAGTATCTAATAAACATTGGAACAAGAAATTCTCCCTAATTTTTTGTTTTTCAGACTTACAAAAACAAAAACCACATTTTTGGTTTCTACATTGTTAGGAGTATGAGGAAAGGCACTTTAATATATCTGATGAGTATGACAATTGGTGTAACATTTCTGCATTAAAATAGGCATAAATTATAAAAGTCCTTAAGAAGTACCTGTCCATTGATCCAATAACACCACTTCTAGGAACTTATAGAAAGAAATTAACTCACAAGATCTTAAAGATGTGTGTTTGTATGTGGCTGTGTGTCTGTGTTTCCTGATTAATAAAGCTAAAAATTAGAAATAATATTTCTTACTCAGTAGATGAGTGAATAATCAAATCATGACCATCCATATTATAAATTACTGTGTAGCAAAATACTAAACAAGAAGAACAAAAGCCAGGTTTATGTATACTCACATAGAAATATCTCCAAGAGACACTGTTTAAGCAAAAGCAAGATGCAGAAAAACATGTTTTGTAAAAACTAACAATAAGTAGCCTGTGTTTGTACAGACAGAATAATATGTAGCAGCATATATGTATATAAACTCCATGTTAATATGAAACATTATCAGATCCATGCAATAGATTAAGTGTATAACAAAATGGTATAAGAAAATACACATCAAATGTTAATAATAGTTATTTCCTTGAATGAAATTGGTTTGAAGGGGAAATAAGCAAGAAGGATGCTTACTTTTGTACTTCCTCATCATTTGTAATTTCTATGAGAAAGCATTAATCCATTTACTTGTGCAGTTGAAACAAAATGAAAACACTTTACTTTTGGATGGATAACTAGAAGTTAGGGTGCTGACTGGTAGGGAGAGTAAAAGAAGACAAATAAGTGAGATGTAGTCACAAATATTAGGTTGTATTTTCCTTATCAACCACAGGTCTATTATATGGAAACCAGGCACTAGAGAAAATTAAAACCTCAAACCAAGGATTCAGATACAAACTGATCTAATCCTACTGGCCATACCAGGATTAATATCTCAGGAGAGAATAGTGAGCATCGAAGCAAAGCTGAATTAGACTGGTTGGTTGGAAGTAAAACCTTAACAAAAACATTCTTCTAGGTTGTGAAAATCCTTTTCCTCCTCAGGAGCTACCTCCTTCAAATGATCAAGTTATTGGCTCCCAGCAGGGCCTTGCCAACAGTGATTGCCACCTTAAGAGAAACAGTTTAGCAGTCCACATCAAAGTGCAATTGGACTATCATTTAATATGTTGTGAAATTCTATAGGAATAAACTTATTAATCATCACTGCAAAGAGGCGACAGAGCAGTCTTCCCAGAAAGAACTAAAGACTCAGATTATTTTTGGAGTAAATTATTTGGAATTAAATTGCTTTGATTTTGCAAACCCTCTAATTTAACAATTCATTGAATAAAACATGTCAAATCCTCTTTGGGAAAAAAAAAAAAAGGATTTTCTGTGATTTTCCCTGTACTCTAACTTAGCTTCAGTCCTATAAAATATCCAGAAGAATGTTGTGACAGTATAGCAGAAGGCCATGTTTTTTATTGTAGAGACATAAAAACTGAAGTTATCATGCATCCATCAAAGTGAAACGCATGTAGACTAACATGAAAGGCAACAGGACAAGCTGCATTATAATGTAATGTTTTCTTAAGCCAATGCAAAAATAAAAGGATAAAACTGCTTTTTGGAAAGGTCCAGGCAGTCTTAATATTGGTGATAGCTGTTCACAATCAATTCTAAGCCTTAGGATATTTTTTCACTTTCTTTTAAAGTAATAAAACCTTTCAGAGAATTCTGTAGTGGTAAAATATCTGGTATTTGTTCCATATTTACATTTGATAAACACTCATTCATTTAACAGCAACTTATTGAAAACCTGATATACAAATGCCTCAATTTAACAAAGACACAGACTGTTGAATCCTAACTACATGAATCCTATCACTTAGCTGATCGTTACACTATCAATGAGTAGTTTTCCCATAATATGCATCTTCCATTACTTTTTTTTAAGACTCCCTTTTATGCACAGATTTCAAACTGGTTTTACACCAAAATAAACTTATCTTTTAATTCCATATTTGATGAAAATTTTGACATGCTCTTTATCTGCTGCACCTTGAGAAAAACAAAAATGAATTCAACAAATATCCTGTGCCTTCATGTAATCAAAGTTCAGTAAAAGATATAATGTATTCAATATTCTAGAACACAAATCAGATTATAGGTTCAATAACCAAAGTTAGAACAAAGTGCTAACACATCTCAAAAAACACAAATGAATCTAACTAGGGCATAATAAAAGGTTTAATTCTGAGTTTCTTTGATACTGTATCCTCACAATAATGTGTCTTTACTTCATACTGTCAACAAATAATCATTGCCACATACCAAGAATACAAGTTGAGAACGTCAAACCTTCTTAAGAAAGCAAATTATCAACTTTAGTTCAACATGACACACAATCTAATCCACATGTGCAACAGGATCACACATAAAATTAAAAAAAACAAACACCCCCACCTGCACAGGAGACTCCAAAAAGTCTAAAATCTGGAGGATAAGTAGGCATCTGCCAATTAATGGAAAAGAAGGAAATTGAAGGATAAAGAAAGAGCATGTTGCAAAGCCATGACACTGCATGGCAGCAACAGTCAATAGTTTGATACAACTACCGCATTAAATAAATGAAAGGAAAAATTGAAAGTGAAATGGGTCTTGTAGAAAGGGGAGGCCTTCAATAAGTTTAAGAATGTTACAATTGATGTTTAAATCAAGGGCATACATGAGGGGAGGCAGAATTTTTTGTAAATTACTTAATGAGTCTAATACAGGGCAATTTTGAGTTCCATTAGTATGAAAGTAGGGAGGTGTTAGGAAACCTTGCAGTACTGAGAGGCAAAGAAGATGACATTTTAAATTAGAACAGTGGTAGCTGAGATAGACAGGTGGTACCAACAAGCATATTTTTTATGGTAGAACCAACAGGAATTGGCAGTTGACTGTGAAATTTAGGGGAAAGTGAGTTTTTTATAGTAAGTAATACAGCAAAATAAGTGAAAACATAGGATGGGGTATGGCTAAGAAGTTGAAAATCCATTGCTAAGTATGAGAATATTTCAAAAAGTTTGTGCAGAGTTAGGCATTTCGTTGAGCCATGAAGACACTAGTTAAAATATCTGCATCCCTTCTCAGAGTATCTGTGTTGGATACCTGGCTCTGGCTCCTGACTCCAACTACCTGCTAACACAGACCCAGGGAGGCAGCAGAGGTAGCTTAAGTATTTGAGTTCTTACCACCCACATGGGAGACCAGACTGTGTTCCCAAGTTCCCAGCTCCAGTTTTGACCTAGCCCCAGCCATTGCAAGCATTTATGGAGTGAGCCAGTGGATAGGAGCACTCTCTCCATGTGAATGTATATGTGTGTTTGTGTGTGTGTATGTATTCGCCCCTGAAATAGAAGATAAGTTTATTTTGGTGCAAAAAAATTTTTGAAATTCATACATATATTAAAATATATATATTTTCCAATTAATTTTGAACACAGCTTGTATGCAAGAATTTCAAAAAATTTTGCACCAATAAACCTACCCTTTAATTGAATTGTTTGAAATCCCTTGTGTGTGGACATATCACATTAGTACAGAACAAAAATTCAGATTTTCTGACAGTCTTGGAATCTTACAAGCTTCTTGTCCACCCCTCTCTCCATAACCAAGAATCTTAAAATCTATCACTTATTTACTGGGTCTTTAAGTCCGGCATTACAGAGGAACAAAAGACAAGATTCCTAGATTAAGAAATTGGCCTAAATGGATAGAAGTTATAAGTAGTGCGGTCAGGATCCACTTGGACTATCTGGCCCCAGTATGATATTGCCATATTTTTCCACCATATTCAAAATATTCCAGCAATATCACCAAATGAAAATGAACTCTATATTAAATTGCAAAGTCAGTATATCTGACATTCTTCGGATTATCTTCAATTTCTAATTTTCCAAGTTTCTTCAATATCAAAGTAACAAGAGCTAATTGGCTGTGCCTATTTTTTACCTTCCCAGAGCAACAATTCCTCATCCCCAGTTCTGCTTCGTTTAATGACTTAGTGAGAACTTTGGAAACTATTTATATGTGACATAGTGAAAGCTCAAGAGTAAGGATTCAATATCTTAATATACTGATGGAATGAACTTTTAATAAAATACTTTGTTCATTAGTCCAAGACTATTTTGAAGCAACTATCAAAGATGTAATATATGACCAGTAAATTTTTTAGTTTATATATTTATTCTTATTTATTGCAAAGGCAGAACAACAGAGAAAGAGAGAGAGACAGAGACAGAGAGAGACAGAGATCTTCCATCCACTGGTTCACTTTCCCAGTACCCACGACACTCAGGGCTGGGCCAGGAACCAAGAACTCCATTCAGGTGGGTGCTAGGGACCCTAGTTCTTGAGCCATCATCTGCTGCTTCCCAGTATGCACATTAGCAAGAAGCTGGATCAGAAGCAGAGGCAGAACTCCATATGAGGCACCCTGATATGGGATATGGATACTCCAAATGGCAACTTAACCTGTTGCACCACAACATTTATTCCAGCCAGTATATTTTAAAAATAAACATCATCATAGAGAAATTCAAGACCCAGGATAAATCTGGGTAGCAGTTAGGGACGTAGAACTAAATAAATTAAATGCATGTTACTTACTTTGTCTTGGGAGAAGCTGAAAAGTTGTTTTCTTTCAACAAAGAACTGGACAGCTACTACACTGGCTGAGTGACCCCAAAGGACACCCACTGGTTTAGAAACAACATAGGGATTCCAAAGGCAAACTTTATTGTTAATGCCAGCAGTTGCTAATCAGAATGGAAAAGAAAAAAAAATGTTTTTAATGGCATGAATAATCCACAATACTTTCTCTCTGAAATGAGTTTATCACATAGCTCTCAGATGATAAGGGCCTTCTAACAAACACTAATGAATCTACTCTCAAAAGAAGCAAAATCTTGCAAAGTCCAGCTAGACTAGGCCAATAAAGCATGAATGCTATCAACAGAAAAAGTAAACACAATAGGGAGTAAGGGGGCTGCATCGTGGGGAGAAATACCATGTGAGGTAGAAGGGAATTATAAACCATCCAGCAGTGCAGCCAAATTATGTTCACAGTCCTGTAAATAATCACTTGTATACAAACAAACAAGCAGCACAAACATACTTTGTTCTGCTTTAATGACAGAATGAGGGATCTTGAATTTGTCATACGTATTCAGGTAAAAAGAAATACAGTGCATATTCAGGTCTATGGAAACTCTGTATAGCACTCTTTGCTATTCTGTTGTTTAGGAACAACCCTGGAGCTGAGCTTATTCATCATTTTTTCCGCATATTGACAAGGACAAAGTCATAACCAGCATAAAGGGATTGAAACAATTAATGAATTAAATGGCTGATATTTGGGTACTTGCCAAACAGATTCGCCCTTTCCAGCCTTCTCTACTCCTTCAAAGTTTGATGTTGGCATATTCCTGAATCCATATTCAAGGTATCTCTAGCCAGTATTGTCAGCTATCATTGTTGAAAATGTTAGGGAACCAACCACTTAACATATATCGATACCCTTCATATGAGTGATAATTATTGATTGAGGGTTATTATTACCCATCCTGTAAGCTATGTGCATTCTCACATTCTCTGTAATTATCCCATTAATTTTTCAACAATACAGTATACCTTACTTTTTAAATAGTGTTTGAACTAGCATATATCAACATCTCAGCTTATTGTCTAAATATTTTATTTGAAGAGCTAATTCCTGAAAATCTTTATATCTTCCCAGTTTAAATGTACTCTTTTACATCAAAGGAATCCTTCTGTAGTAAACTAAAGCTGGCATAATTTGAATTTTTTCAAAAATAACTTGAGATCATGTTCCAAAAGCAACTGAAAAGCACACTACATTTTGCTGTATTCCACTGGTGGGTGTGTGTAGTAATAGTAGTAGTAGTAGTAGTAGTAGCAGCAGCTGCAATGGAATGATCTATTAATTTGGATGGAACATTTGGTGGTGTTAGAGAAATGGCAAAATGGCAGATGCTGCAAGGTCTGTCTTCCTCCTCTGTATCATTGAATATCCTCCACCAACTCCAATAAGAAGCCTCATTAAAGCATTGGGGCACTTTCTTGTGTTTTCACCCCAATGTAGTTTATATACACCACACACCACAGTGCATCATTTTCAGGCATTCTCAGGCAATAAAATATGAGCTGTTCAAGTTGGTCTCTCTGGCAATAAAGCAACAAGGTGGAGAGGTTTTGTGCATACAAATACACATTGCAGACTATTTATGGGGCCCTCATAGTTATCATGATTTATTTTACATACCAATTAAGTTGAGCTGAGAGTGGTAATCAAAAGCATGAATGCCCTGGGCAATGTTGAAGGATGTCATTTTCAGATGCTTTTTTGATTTCTCTCTCCAAGCCAACACCACAGTATTTGCATTGCTGGTTGTACTGGAAATGATAGCATCCAAAGATGCACTGTACATAACTGATACAAAAAAATTAAAAAAGAAGAAAATGATCTTTAGTTAGTTCTTCACAAGATTTTAGCAAAATAAAACAGTTTTAATATGAAAAGTTAAAAATTAAACTCAAGTTATGATCATACAACCCAATACTCTAACCAGGAATTTACTGAGAGGTTATAGCAAATTCTGCATTTCGACTTTTTCTCCCACTCTAGGGATACCTTGATGGCTTTTTTTTTCTTTTCCTTTTTCTTTCTCTTTTTTGGAACACTTGGCAAGATACAATGTTCATCAGAATAATCATATAGGATTCTGGTAAGATAAGTAATTGACCAAATTCCTATGTTTTTGCTTTGGGACAGGGGGCAGGCAATAGGAGTTAACCACCTACCTACCTGGACCTCCCCAAAGGTCCAGTTCTTGCTCAAAAATAGTTCTAATTCTGACTGGTAATGGTGCAAATAGAATGGCCAGGACTTAGCCCCCTACCAAGATTCACAAACATAGCTAGAAGTTCATGTCAAAATACTTGCTTCTGTGTTCCTGACAACTCAATGGCAGATGTTGTAGAGCAAAATCCTACTTCCCACCCAAGGATAATGGTCCTGCTCCCTTTTGCCAGGAGCATTTCCAATCACTGTCAGACTCACGGGCTCCAAACATCAAATAGCCGTAGATGTTCTTGACCCCTTTCACACCACAGTGCCTTCCAGGGTAGGTAGAAGTTCTTTTTTGTATTCTACTCAATAATTTTGTGGCTAAATTATTATAAGATTTCTAATTTGACTTCATGGTCAGATTCCTGCCTCACACAAAGAGGAATTTTATTATTTTGAATAGCTATTAAAGGGTTGCTTTAATAGAATAACCCTTAGACATATTTCTGAGCTGCTTATTATATAGCAGCAAAGTTGACACTCTGCGAGGCAGTTCTCAAAGGGTCACTAGCATTTCTGAACTTCTTTGAAGCTAAGCACCAACAGCCCTTTGTTCTGGATTATCTTTTAAAGATTTTTGCAGCAAACAACCTTAGATGTACGGATAGTGTCTCCCTTTGGAGCAAACAGCTTGCATGATTACTTCCCAAAATAGTAAAGAGTAGCTTCCTCTAGAACAGAAGGCAGGTACGCATGTTATCCACTCTAAAAGACCCGAATTCCCTCAATTTGTGATTCCTCTCCTATAATACAATACACTGCATGTGAAGGTACTCACTGGCCCATCTGTCTGCCTTTACGAAATGGGTGGCAAGAAGAATGGAAATAAATATGCCAATACTTATGCTGCTTATTCTATGAACAATAAAGTCATTTTTCTCTGACACAAGGGTCTTATGTCTTCTCTCACTGTATTTTTAAAATTTCTGTCTTCAAGTAGGCACCATAATAGCAGCATTGCTAGTTGTAATGGAAATGGCAAGCTAATTTGTGATGAATAACACGAAAATTGCATAAAACCTTAGAGTCTTCAAAAGTCCTAACAGTTACTGTTATGGTCTGAAATTTTGCATCCCCCCCATACCCCTAAGATTCATATGTTGGAATCTTAAACCTACAGAGAGATAGTATTAAGATATGGTGCCTTTAGGCCGGCGCCGCGGCTCACTAGGCTAATCCTCCTCCTTGCGGCGCCGGCACACTGGGTTCTAGTCCCAGTTGGGGCACCGATTCTGTCCCGGTTGCCCCCTTCCAGGCCAGCTCTCTGCTGTGGCCAGGGAGTGCAGTGGAGGATGGCCCAAGTCCTTAGGCCCTGCACCCCATGGGAGACCAGGAGAAGCACCTGGCTCCTTTGCCATTGGATCAGCGCGGTGCGCCGGCCGCAGCACGCTACCGCGGCGGCCATTGGAGGGTGAACCAACGGCAAAAGGAAGACCTTTCTCTCTGTCTCTCTCTCTCACTGTCCACTCTGCCTGTCAAAAATTTAAAAAAAAAAAAGAAGATATGGTGCCTTTAAAAGATGGCCCTAGTCCTTTCCACCACGTGAATATGTACTAAGAGGCATCATCCATCAAATAGCAAGTGGGCTTTCAGCAGGCACCAAATCTTGGACTTCTCAGATTCCATATCTGTGAAAATAAATTTATTTTGTTTATAAGATGTCCAGTTATGGTATTTTGTTATACCAGCCTGAACAGACTAAGAAAGGAACTGCTGTGATTTGAACAGGATTTGTTTTCCACACCCATGCAGACATAAAGAACTAAAAATCAGAAGTCAATTACACTAGAAAGGTAGAAACTTAACCCAATTATGGTGTTTAGCATATGGGCCAATTGGAGTTCCTTAGGTTTTTAGGGATGTGCCCTGGAAAGGTAATTCTTGCAAAAGAGTTGGTTACAAAATCTAAATCGGGTGCAGCTGTGGGCTAAGTTTCCTGGCTTACTATATAAACTTTTGCACACACTCTGCCATTGCCATCCTCATCAGTTGTCAGATCGATAGAGGCTACCTGATCTTGGATTTCTGCCACCAAAACTGTGAGCTAAATAGAGCTCTTCTCTTTATAAAGGAAGTTGTCTTGGGTATTTCATTGTAGTAGTGAAAAGCTGACTAATATAGGAATCTTTATACAGAAGTACTTCTAACTTCATTAAAAACCATCCCTCATTAAAAAGTATTTAATTTTACTGTTTTTGTGAAGTCACATGTTGTTTTCTCTGTGTGTGTATGAACATCTGTGTATACATATGTGTATATATCTGTACACAGTATTTTGTGACAGCAAACTGTTTGAACCAAAATGGATAGATTAAAAATTAAGTCATTCACATGCCAATATCAACTCATAAGTAGATAAATCCTAGTGATTATAAAAATAATTCAATTGAAGAGGTCAGAGAAGAAGAAATGGATTGACAATTTCCTTGCCTATAGTAATAATGCAAAGATTCTTTCAAGAGCTGATTTTGATGTGTGAATAGCTTAATATAGAATGTTTCCTAGCTATCTCCCCAGGGAAAAGTGACTTAACGTGAACAATTTATAACCAAATTAATTGAGACTATTCAGTATGTCAGTATAGATATCCTCTCTCCAACCATAGCATCGCATCTCCAAAGACTTATTGGGCATCAACTATGTGCCCTGTGCTATAATAAGGACAACAGAAAAGTCAGCGTACTCAGGATGTAAATCTTATGGCCCAAGTCTGGAAGCAAAGATATGTGATCCAAACAGTTAGAAAACACTTTAGCACATAATAAAGTGATAAATTGAATGGTACAGAAAGCATAATAGAAGTCCAAAGAAGAAAGAAATCTGTGAGTTTCAGAATTTAGAAGACATTTGATGAATGTTCACAAACAACATTTCAGTGGATGAGAAATCATGACAAAACACCGTATGGGAAACAAAAGATAAACTCCAGAACTGAGAGCTACTATACTTCTTTGTCCTGCAGATGGAGAAATAGAAAACCACATACAAACATTGTTCAATGATTCCATTAAAGTCAGCACTTGTTTGTTGTCAAACTCAGGTCTGGAATCCTGAGGTTGACTCCATTTGGTACCACTTATAAGATTACAAAGCCGGGGCCAGTGCTGTGGCGCAGTAGGTTAATCCTCCGCCTGCGGCACCGGCATCCCATATGGATGCCGGTTCTAGTCCCGGTTGCTCCTCTTCCAATCCAGCTCTCTGCTGTGGCCTGGGAAAGCAATGGAGGATGGCCCAAGTCTTTGGGCCCCTGCACTCTCGTGGGAGACCTGGAGGGGGCTCCTGGTTCCTGGCTTCAGATCAGCGCAGCTCCAGCCATTGTGGCCAGTTGGGGAGTGAACCATCGGGTGGAGGATCTCTCTCCCTCCTCTGTCTATAACTCTACCTCTCAAATAAATAAATAAAATCTTAAAAAAAAAAAAAAGATTACAAATCCATGCTCAGAACAGCTGTATCTGGCAGAGCCAGAGCTCAAGTTCAGAATACAAGGCCTGATCCCTGGACTAAAGGGGAAATGGGACTTCTTGAATTTTAATATGCATAAGAATCATCTGGAGATCATGTCAGAAAGAAGATTCTCCTTCTCTAAACCTGAGATTCTGCAGTCCTTGGGTGTACCCAGGTGTTGCTGCTGGTACTCGGAGTACTATACTTCGGGTAGCAAAGCCCTTGGATTCATTCTGTAGAATTTAGGAAGCCAAATGCTTCTATGAGAATAAGTTGAAAGATAGAAATTCTTTCCACCAGAAAGATGTGCACCCACACTAGAGTCTGAATAAAATGTCAGGATTTTCAGAACCTCCTCCACTTCCATTCATAAGTCTTAACCATGGGCTTCTCTTAATGTCAAAAATACAGTTTCTAAGAGAAAGAGGGAGGGGTTAGGATGCCAAGGAGACCTTCCGAAAGGGGACCAAAGCAGAGCTGCCTCACAGAGCTTCTGGCACACAGAATAATTCATAACAACATGTGTCATGAAACAGAGACACTGTCACAGGGCAGAACTGTCTACTTGTCCACTCTGCACAGTTTGTCTTGGTGGTGTGTTTCTTGCTCATGTCCCCATTGTGCAATTTCCCCTCCTCTCCACCTCTGAATTACTTATAAGAATTATTAAGACAATTCATGGGTCCCTCCCATGTGCCAGCCTTTATGCTGGGTGCCATCACCCACTGATAATCTTCACTTGGTAAATTATCCCAAGTTTACGATGAGGAGATAGACTACCTGACAACCAACATGCTCAAGCTAGTTAGAAGTGGAGATGAGATTGAATCCAGTGCAGTTTGGCTGTGAGCTCACATTTTCTGTGCCATTACATCCTTCTTTTCTACCATCCACATTGTCACATACACACCATATCCAGATCAGGGTTCTTTCTATTACAGCTACATTCCTCTCCTCCAAAAGAAATACATTAGTGCCAGTGTTGTGGCATAGCAAGTAAAGCCACCATTGCAGTGCCAGCATCCCATATGGTCGCTGGTTCAAATCCCGGCTGCTCCACTTCCAATCCAGCTCTCTACTATGGTCTGGGGAAGCAGAGGAAGATGGCCCAGATGGGCCCTTGCACCTACGTGGGAGACCCAGAAGAAGCTCCTGGCTCCTGGATTCAGATTGGCCCAGCTCCAGCCATTGTGGCCATCTGGGGAGTGAACCAGCAGATGGAAGACCTCACTTTTTTACTCTGCTGCTGACACTGTAACTCTGCCTTTCAAATAAATAAATAAATAAGGGAATACTTTGAATTTCATTTGCAAGTAATTAATTTTATGGATGTAAATGTTCCAGATCAAGGGCTACACAATTAGTACTACCTTACTACCTTATTAGAAGGACCAACAGCATAAAACCTGGTGGCAAGCAAGTGTTCTCCTTTAGGAAACAACCCTGCTGAAAGTATTTCCTTTTTTTGACTTAAAGGGAGACTTAGATTCCAATACAATAGTACTGGGGGACTTCAATACTCCACTCTCAGAAAAAGACAGATCATCCGGACAGAAGAACAAGGATACAGCAGATTTAATCGGCACTATTGCCCACATGGATCTAACAGATATCTACAGAACTTTAAATCCTACATTTAAAGATTTTACATTCTTCTCAGCAGTGCATGGAACCTTCTCTAGGATTGACCACATACTAGGCCATAAAGCAAGTCTCAGCAAATTCAAAAGAATTAGAATCATACCATGCAGCTTCTCAGACCACAGTGGAATGAAGGTGGAAATTAGCAACTCAGGAATCCCTAGAGAGTATGCAAAGACATGGAGACTGAACAACACGCTACTGAATGAAAACTGGGTCGTAGAAAAAATCAAAAGAGAAATCAAAAACTTTCTGGAAATAAATGAGGATAACAACACAACATATCAAAACTTATGGGATACGGCAAAAGCAGTGTTGAGAGGAAAGTTTATAGCAATAGGTGCCTACATCAAGAAATTGGAAAGGCACCAAATAGATGAGCTTTCAACGCATCTCAAGGATCTAGAAAATCTGCAGCAAACCAGACCCAAATCTAGTAGGAGAAAGAAATAATTAAAATCAGAGAAGAAATCAACAGGATTGAATCCAAAAAAAATTACAAAAAAACAGCAAAGCGAAGAGCTCGTTTTTTGAAAAAATGAATAAAATTGACACACTATTGGCTCAACTAACTAAAAAAAGAAAAGACCCAAATCAATAAAATCAGAGATGAAAAAGGAAATGTAACAACAGACACCACAGAAATAAAAAGAATCTTCAGAAATTACTACAAAAAGTTGTATGCCAGCAAACAGGAAACTCTATCAGAAATGGATAGATTCCTGGACACATGCAACCTACCTAAATTGACCAGGAAGACATAGAAAACCTAAACAGACCCATAACTGAGAAAGAAATTGGAACAGTAATAAAGGCCCTCCCAACAAAGAAAAGTCCAGGACCAGATGGATTCACTGCTGAATTCTACCAGACAGTTAAAGAAGAACTAACTCAAATTCTTCTCAAACTATTCAGAACAATCGAAAAACATGGAATCCTTTATTCTTTCTATGAAGCCAGCATCACCTTAATCCCTAAGCCAGAGAAAGATGCAGCATTGAAAGAGAATTACAGACCAATATCCCTGAAGAACATAGATGCAAAAATCCTCAATAAAATTCTCGCCAATAGAATACAACAACAAATCAAAAAAATCATCCACCTAGACCAAGTGGGATTTATCCCTGGTATGCAGGGATGGTTCGATGTTCGCAAATCAATCAATGTGATACACCACATTAACAGACTGCAGAAGAAAAACCATATGATTCTCTCAATAGATGCAGAGAAAGCATTCGATAAAATTCAACACACTTTCATGATGAAAACTCTAAGCAAACTGGGTATGGAAGGAACATTCCTCAATACAATCAAAGCAATTTATGAAAAACCCACATCAGCATCCTATTGAATGGGGAAAAGTTGGAAGCATTTCCGCTGAGATCTGGTACCAGACAGGGATGACCACTCTCACCACTGCTATTCAACATAGTTCTGGAAGTTTTATCCAGAGCCATCAGGCAAGAAAAAGAAATTAAAGGGATACAAATTGGGAAGGAAGAACTCAAACTATCCCTCTTTGCAGATGATATGATTCTTTATTTAGGGGACCCAAAGAACTCTACTAAGAGACTATTGGAACTCATCGAAGAGTTTGGCAAAGTAGCAGGATATAAAATCAATGCACAAAAATCAACAGCCTTTGTATACACAGGCAATGCCATGGCTGAGAAAGAACTACTAAGATCAATCCCATTCACAATAGCTACAAAAACAATCAAATACCTTGGAATAAACTTAACCAAGGACGTTAAAGATCTCTATGATGAGAATTACAAAATCTTAAAGAAAGAAATAGAAGAGGATACCAAAAAATGGAAAAATCTTCCAAGCTCATAGATTGGAAGAATCAATATCATCAAAATGTCCATTCTCCCAAGAGCAATTTATAGATTCCGTGTGATACCAATCAAGATACCAAAGACATTCTTCTCAGATCTGGAAAAAATGATGCTGAAATTCATATGGAGACACAGGAGACCTCGAATAGGAGACCTCAAATAGATAAAGCAATTTTGTACAACAAAAACAAAGCCAGAGGCATCACAATACCAGATCTCAGGACATACTACAGGGCAGTTGTAATCAAAACAGCATAGTACTGGTACAGAAACAGATGGATAGACCAATGGAACAGAATAGAAACACCAGAAATCAAACCAAACATCTACAGCCAACTTATATTTAATCAAGGATCTAAAACCAATTCCTGGGGCAAGGACAGTCTATTCAATAAATGGTGCTGGGAAAACTGGATTTCCACCTGCAGAAGCATGAAGCGAGACCCCTACCTTTCACCTTACACAAAAATCCACTCAACATGGATTAAAGACCTAAATCTACAACCCGACACCATCGAATTATTAGAGAACATTGGAGAAACCCTGCAAGATATTGGCACTGGCAAAGACTTCCTGGAAAAGACCCTGGAGGCACAGGCAGTCAAAGCCAAAATTAACTACTGGGAGTGCATCAAATTGAGAAGTTTCTGTACTGCAAAAGAAACAGTCAGGAGAGTGAAGAGGCAACCGACAGAATGGGAAAAAATATTTGCAAACTATGCTACAGATAAAGGATTAATAACCAGAATCTACGAAGAAATCAAGAAAATCCACAACAACAAAACAAACAACCCACTTAAGAGATGGGCCAAGGACCTCAACAGACACCTTTCCAAAGAGGAAATCCAAATGGCCAACAGGCACATGAAAAAATGTTCAAGATCACTAGCAATCAGGGAAATGCAAATCAAAACCACAGTGAGGTTTCACCTCACCCCGGTTAGAATGGCTCACATTCAGAAATCTACCAACAACATGCTGGTAAGGATGTGGGGGAAAAGGGACACTAACCCACTGTTGGTGGAAATGCAAACTGGTAAAGCCACTATGAAGTCTGTCTGGAGATTCCTCAGAAACCTGAATATAACCCTACCACTCAACCCAGCCATCCCACTCCTTGGAATTTACCCAAAGGAAATTAAATTGGCAAACAAAAAAGCAGACTGCACCTTAATGTTTATTGCAGCTCAATTCACAATAGCCAAGACCCAGAATCAACCTAAATGCCCATCAACAGTAGACTGGATAAAGAAATTATGGGATATGTACTCTATAGAATACTATACAGCAGTCAAAAACAATGAAATCAGGTCATTTGCATCAAAATGGAGGAATCTGGAAAACATTTTGCTGAGTTAATAAGCCAGTCCCAAAGGGACAAATATCATTTGTTTTCCCTGATCGGTGACAACTGAACACCAAAAAGGAAACCTGTTGAAGTGAAATGAATGCTATGAGAAACGGTGACTTGATCAGCCCTTGCCCTGACTGTTGATGAACAACTTAATACGTTATCCCTCTTAGTATTTTTTATGTTTGTTCTACTTAATACTATTGGTTTAATTCTGTAATTAATACACAGTTATTCTTAAGTGTTGAAACTTAACTGAAAAGTGATCCCTGTTAAATATAAGAGTGGGAATAAGAGAGGAAAGAGATGTACAATTTGGGACATGCTCAAGCTGACTTGCCCCAAACGGTAGAGTTAGAAACATACCAGGGGATTCCAATTCAATCCCATCAAGGTGGCATGTACCAATGCCATCTCACTAGTCCAAGTGATCAATTTCTGTTCACAATTGATCATAATGATAGGACTAAGAATCAAAGGGATCACATAAACAAGACTAGTGTATGCAAATACTAATCGATAGAATAAAAAAGGAAGAGAACAATCCAACATGGGAAGCAAGATACACAGCAGACTCATAGAATGGCAGATGTCCTAAACAGCACTCTGGCCTCCAATCAGCCCTTAAGGCATTCAGATCCGGCTGAAAAGCCCATGAGAGTATTTCAGGCATGGAAAGCCAAGACACTCTGGCAAAAAAAAATGACCTAAATGAAAGATCTCCGCGAGTGAGATCCCAGTGGAAAGAACAGGTCATCAAAGAAGGAGGTACCTTTCTCTGAAGGGAGGAGAGAACTTCCACTTTGACTACGACCTTGTCTAAATATGATCAGTCAGTGAACTCAAAAGGCTTCCATAGCCTTGGCAACTCGTGACAAGAGCCTAGGGTGATTACTGATGCCATAAACAAGAGTGTCAATTTGTTAAGTCAACAACAGGAGTCACTGTGCACTTACTCCTCATGTAGGATCTCTGTCCTAATGTGCTGTACATCGTGATTTAATGCTATAACTAGTACTCCAACAGTATATTTCACTTTGTGTTGCTATGTGGGTGCAAACTGTTGAAATCGTTACTTAATATATACTAAACTGATCTTCTGTATATAAAGAGAATTGAAAATGAATCTTGATGTGAATGGAAGGGGAGAGGGAGCGGGGAGGGTTGTGGGTGGGAGGGAAGTTATGGGGGGGGGAGTGAGAGAAAGCCATTGTAATCCATAAGCTGTACTTTGGAAATTTATATTCATTAAATAGAAGTTAAAAAAAAAAAGTATTCCTTTTTTTCACAGAAAATTCTAAGGGTTGCTATAACCTGACACCCCGTGAAGCAATATTGCAAGTTTTCAAGTATACAGCATATGAAGCCGATGTTTTGGTACAGCAGATAAAACTGCCACCAGTAACCTCACCATCTCATATGAGTGTAGGTTTAAGTCCCAGCTGCTCCACTTTCAATCCAGCTCCCCGCTAATGTGCCTGGGAAAGCAGCAGAGAAGGACCCATGTGCTGGGGCCCAAGCTACCCACATGGAAGATCAGGATGAAGCTCCTGGCTCCTGGCTTCAGCCTTACCCAGCCCTGGTTGTTGCGTCCATTTGAGGGCTGAACCAATGGATGGGGATCTCTCTCTCTCTCTCTCTCTCTCTTTCCATCTTATGCTATCACTCTGCCTTCGAATACATAAATCTTGTCTTTAAATAAAGTGTTCAACATAACATACCATAACTAAATCTTCAAATCCACAGAAATTTCATAATACAACTACAGTACAATCCAAATCAAATATTTCTACCAATAAAATTATTTTGTCATGTATTCCCCCATTCCATCCAGTTATCATCTTTAATTTTGAGGTTCAAAGGAAGACTTATAAAGCAGTATGTTCTCCTCTGGAGTTCAGCATGTAGCTTTAAGGTTTGAATCTGTGGATTACCCAGTGACATTTACAGGCCCGCAGTGTCACACACTGTAGGTTCAGAAATTCACACTTTCTTTCCAAACCAAGATATAACTTGTTTCTCATTGAATTGTAACATGCCAGAGCTCTTGAGAATGCCCAAGTAAAATGTGACAAAAATTTAATTTCCTTAAAATCAAATTATCTAATAAATAAAAATGTTTTCCTCATTTCTTGAGCTGAAGTTAAGAAAATGATAGGTTCTGATGGAAAAATTGTTAAAATATGAAGCTAGGTAATGGAATGAGCTGGTAAAATAAAAATCAATGATTTGTTTTTAATATTCTCAACAAGTTTGGATGTTGAAGGAAGAAAATATTTTTAAATTATGTTTATATAATATTTTTAGAGGATAAAAACACAATTTGATCACATACATCCATTAAGATGTTAACTTTCAGCTCTCCCGCTCACTAGCCACAAAAGCATAAAAAAGGCATTAAGTGACCCTGGCATCGATCATGGTCCTCGTGTGTTCTGTCAAAATGACCCTGTGGGGGGCTGGCCCTGTGGCATAATGGGTAAAGCTACCACCTGCAGTGCCAGCATCCCATACGGGTGCCTGTTCAGGCCCTGGATGCTCCACTTTCAAACCAGCTCCCTGCTAATGCACTAGAAAAGGCAGCAAAAGGTGGCCCAAGTCCTTGAACCCCTGCACCCATATGGGAGACCAAGAGAAGCTCCTGGCTCTTACTTCAGGTTGGCCCAGCTCCAACCATTGCAGTCATTTAGGGAGTGAACCAGCGGATGAAAGATCTCTCTCTCTCTCTCTCTCAGTAACTCTTTCAAATAAATAAACAAATCTTTTTTAAAAATGACCCTATGTGATGGCAATTAATGTGGAAAAGTGTTTTGAAAATGAAAAGTGATATCTGAAAACTAGGTAGTAATGCTTTTAAGTAAACATAGAATAAGATAGAATAAGGCTACTTTACAACATTTGTCAACAGATTGAGGTTATAGCATAAAAAATTGGATCATTTTTAATTGGACTTCCTAGAATTTTTCTAGCTTTTACTTTAACAGTCATGTGACTTAGGAAAACACCCTACTTTGAACTTTCTCTGATGTTCTCCTGCTGAAGGGGTTTCATTTTTGTTCTTACTTCTCATTTTAAACATGGAATCCCGTACCCTGAGCCCACTATAGAGTTCTCTGTGTTGTAAGCAGTTCCATTTTCAAAGACAAAAGATAAGAAAGCATAATTGTATCTATTCCATCTCTATAAGTCAAACTGAATTTCTAAAATCAAATTTCACCACTGCAAAAGAACACTGTGATTAATTCAATGACTTTTCAAAGATATCAAGTAGATTCATGTAAGTGATATGGATGGAGCTTACTTTTCCACCATCCTATAGAATAAGCTGCAGGAAGAGACTCCTGTCTTCAGGTCTACAACACAGGCTCACAGCTGACTCCAACTGCTCTAAACACAGTAAGAGAACTGGCAGGCAAGGCAGTGTGTCTTGCCGACTCGGTGGTGCAACCTCATTTTGTCTGGAGAACTGATTTAGGTGCAGGGAAGTGGAGCAACGCACAAGCAAGACACCATATCTGGCTTCTCTCGCAAACTTGGTGCCTATAAACTAGAAAGTCTCCCCAAGGAGAGACAACATGATGTCTGTCTTCTAACTTCCTCGGCACCCACTCCAAGGTTTAATGCAGTATTTAGTGATTTCTTTTTATCTGTTCAAACTGCTTTCTGTCTTTCACTAGGCTTGATCAAACAAAGGTGGAGATACATAACATAATAAAGAATGAAGAGTTTTTGTTGTTTACCATTTCACGCTCATTCCTTCAATAGCTACATTCCCAGTGTATGGTTTCCAAGGTTTCCAATGATATTATCTGTACTAGAAGGTAATTATTAAAAAGGAAAACTCTGAGATTCGAGACATCTATGTCATGCTGCTATTGCTCAAAATCTCTACGCTTACCCTATGAGCATTTCAGAATGTAATTATTTTTCCATTAAAATGTGGCACAGAACCACTCAGAAAAAATGAAAGCATTTTCTCCCTCAAAGTTTTAAATAAGAAGTGTGAACCTTATCTTAATGCAGTATCCTAATACCCTTATGTTTGAAACTGAGTATTTTCTTTGACATTTCAGTTTTATAGATATTTTATCCTTAGCTTCAGTAAAAAATTATTATCATACTTGTTCATATATTTCATTCTTTATTCAATTGTATATTCCCTTCTCTCACTGAGAAGAAAATCACAAAAAAATAATTCTTCTGGAGTTCTAAAGAATGTGAGTTCATACTGCAGGAGTAAAATGAGTATCACATGAGAGCAGCCATTGCTCGCTTGCTCTGATGGAGTAAGTCTTGCAGACCAATGAGCATCATTCAGAACCACTCTGAACCCCACTATATTTGGCTCCATCCTGCCTTCCCTATTCCTTTCTTTCTCATTATTTCACTCTTCTTCCCTTTTTATGTTGCAATTACTGATCTTGAAGCAACAACAAAAGGCCATGTTTAAAGTTATAATCTCTGTTGCTAGATCTAAAATTAGGAACCCATTCATTTGTTAGGACTGAAGTAGGTGCCCCTTTCAATGGTACATAAGCTTCAAACCTAAAACATGAAAGAAGAGAAAATCCTCTGTAGATAGTTCTTTGCTTTCTTCTTTTTGAGTAGTCCTCTGTTCTATGGCATTTTCTTTCACATCCACTTACATAGTATTAAACCAAACATGATTTCCACATTTGCTTTTCTTCACAGAACTTCTTCATTTTAGCTGCAAATCACCCATTTAAGAATAGCAGTTCTACAGTATTGAGCATGATTTCTTTTAGCATCTCTCTTTTTTTTTTTTGAAAAATTTTTCAATAGAGTTCACACCATGACTTACCTAACCCCTTCAAAGCCAAATTGTAAAATGGTGTTTTTTCCCACAATCAAAGCATAAAATCCCATAGAGGAAATTAATGAATATTATTAATGGGGGATTTAACTAAGTTTTTTAAAAATGAAAGAGGGAAAATAATACAATGTAACTCTTCCACATGAATTCAAGTAGTTCACTATTTTGGCATCTCCCAATGTTAAAACACAACTCAGTTTCTCAGAACCAGGTACAGAGGCTGCCAATTCTTTTCTGTTCTGAGCCAAACTCAACAGGACACTCGCACTCACCCCAGCATTCCTTGGCAAATAAACTGCCCATTGTCTCTTTCAATTTCCTGGTGCACAATGCCCTGTGCAGATGGCCACTCAGTAACTGTTACCAACTGGCTGCTGAGTTTTGATGCTTTGAAGGGAATAGGATAATAAATAAACCTTAAGGAAATCATTTAAAAGTCTCCTTGGTTAGTATGTTAGAAATTAAATTTTTTAGGACAGATATGGACAGCATTCAGTTGAACTGTATCTGTGCTTAAAAACAATCCCTGCTATATAGTAGTTATTTAATAATTTTTGGTTGAATGCCACATAGAAGCTCCTATAATTACAGTTGGTAAAGGATTGTTAAAATGACTAAAAGGAGTCAATGAAGAAAAGAGGCTACATGCTAAACAGATATCTACTGCATGTTCACTGATTAAAAAGCACTGTGCTGGATTCTGCTTCCAGCCTGGATGCTATAATGAAGACTGGATTTAATTTCCTACCAAAAGCAGTTAAAAAACTGGACAAATATTAGAAATAATATTTTCAGCATTCAACAAAAGGCAATGAAGACCTGTGAAAGCTGAAAAAGGGAAAGCAAGTGAGGTGAGCTCTACAAGGAGTCCTACACTTTCTTAGAAGATGTTTCCCAGCTATGGGTCTCTGGAGAAGGAAACTACATTGAGTATAGCAACTTCTTAAGTTGAAAACATGAAGACCAGAGTTTGGAGAGGACAAAGTAGGTGGAAGATGTGGGACTGAGTTCTGAAAAGGCAAATAATTAAAGTCGCAGAGAAATGTAGGGGACAGAAAACTTTGAAAAATAACAATAGAAAATTTTCAAATTTCATGAAAATCATAGATCCATATATCCAAGAATTTTAATGAAATGATACACACATATGCCCTCCAAGAAAAATTAAGGTACACTGTAAACAAATTGCTTAAAATCAACAAAACGGTAAAATCTTGTAGAATAATGCATTACACATTATGTATGAACACTTAAGAGAATAAAGGATGTTTTGCCTGCACTAAGAAGGATGTTTTAACTTTTTATTTATATATAAATGTCATTTGCATGTGAGATATCCAAATTTCCTTTTATGTTTAGGAAGCTGTGACAGACAGAACACAAATTCTAATGTAGGTACCAAAATTGGTAGGATTTTGTCACAGTTTGAGTAGCATCTGAAAATAAGATTTTAAATTGGAAATTACATAGAAAAATAATCAATCTTTTTTTTAAAAAAAATATCTTGCAGAATCTCGGTCATTAATGTAATGTACACTGTTATTTAATGCTATAACTAGTACTCCAACAGTATTTTTTCACTTTATGTTGCTATGGGAGGACAAACTGTTGAAATCTATATATATACTAAACTGATTTTCTATATATAAAGAGAATTGAAAATGAATCTTGATGGGAATGGAGGGGGAGAGCGAGTGGGAGGGGGGAGGGTTATGGGGGGGGGGGGAGTTGTGTGGGGGGAAGCCTTTGTAACCCATGAGCTGTACTTTGGAAATTTATATTCACTAAATAAAAAAAAATAAAAAAGATTTTAAAGGAGAATCCAGGAGCAAAATCAAAATCCAAAACTTTGCAAATAAAGCAAGGAAGCGCTGCCCCTGAATTAGGCAAAACTGAGAGGCTCACACCAGGCGAAGTGCAAAGGGAAGGGCAGTGTCAGCACTGAGGTTCACAAGAAAGAACTCCTCTTGGGTGGCAGAATCTGAGACATCGCCAGAAGTCAAAGTTGTGACTATACACTGGGAAGAGACAGCAGCGGGTCCGGATGGGTTCCCGTGAGCTGAAGGAGAGAATTCCTTACCTAGTAAATGGTATTTCTTTGTAGGCTGTTCTAAGATGAGTCATCATTCCACATTTTCAAACCTCAAATTCTAAAAGATTCTTGCTGCCAAGTGCTGCTTCCTTCCATTCTTGTTTCATCATTTGACTTTCTTCTCTTTATAAAAATCCTTCTAATTAGCCAGTCTGATTGCAACTTCTCCTCTAATCTGTCCTCAACAGAACTACTAAATAAACCTTCTTTAAGTGTTTTTCATCAGGACCGGCACTGTGCCATAGCAGGTAAGGCTGCCGCCTGCAGAGCCAGCATCCCATATGGGCGCCGGTTTGAGTCCCAGCTGCTCTACATCCCATCCAGCTCTCTGCCAAGGCCTGGGAAAGCAGTGAAAGATGGCCCAAGTCCTTGGGCCCCTGCACCTTCGTGGGAGACCTGGAAGAAGCTCCTGGCTCCTGACTTTGGATCAGCTCAGCTCCAACTGTTGCCTCCATTTGGGGAGTGAACAAGCGGATGGAACACCTCTCTCTCTCTCTCTCTGCCTCTGCCTATCTGTACCTCTGACTTTCAAGTAAATAAATAAATTCTTACAAAAATGGTTCTTCCCCTAAGAACAACTATAAAATTCAAAATCTTATTTACATGGTTCAATAGTTAGGTTTCATTGTACAATGTTCTAATAAGTTCTTTTATATTAGCCCTTAATTCTCTTTCAGATACTAAGTTTCTTGAAGGTTGGGCCCTATAATTAATCTATATTCTACAGTTTCAAATGCCTTGGATAGTTTTAAGTCATAAAATGTCAACAAATAATTGTTGATTGATTGATATATCAAGCCCAAAATTCAAATAAACAGGCTAAGGTAAATATAAAGGAGGTGTCTTTAAAATTAGTGGAAATGCATATTATGAAAAAAAGTATGTATTTCAAAATTTTTCCACCAGAATAAACTCACATTAGCTTTTTATGATACATCTATAAAAGATTTGATTTGAGGCATTAAAAATAAGATAGGAATTTGAAAGGAGCCCCTATTATAACAACATGAGTTCTGCTAAAACTGAAGCAAGAACAGTCATAAAATTTATGGTAAAGCTTGTGTAGAAGAATAGGAAGTCACTGATATTTTACACACAGTTTATGGGACAATGTCCCAAAGAAATCAGCAGCTTACAAATAGATGACTCCTACAGAAAGGTTGAGATGATATTGAAGCAACAATATAGTCTATACATTCTTAAGGAAAAAAGTTAATCCTGATGATTTTCAGTAGAACCAATGGCCAACAATGTAGACACCTCAACTGATTCAGCTAACACAATTATGCCTGAAAAATTAAAGTGGAGAGAACTTTCTGCTTGATGAATACTGAACTTTTGTGTCCAGATCAGCTACAGACAGGAGCAAAATTTTCATTGGAAATTTTATAAATAAGTAGGATCATGATCCTGAGGCATTTCTTAGAATTAAAACAGGAGATGAAAGATGGCTTTACCAGTACATTTCTGAAAACAAAACACAGCGAAAGCCATGGTTAACAAGAGGTGGAAGTGGTCCAGTCAAAGGAAAGGCGGACTACTCAACAGCAAAGATCCTGGCAACAGCGCAAACATTTATTTTGCTTGATGACTTTCTGGAAAGCCTAAGAATCATAACATCTGATTATGAGGTGACTTCAAAAAGATTTAATTAATATGATATGAAATAGAAAATATAAATTTTATTTCTCACATAAGCTCCAGCAAATTCAAGACACTTTTGGAAGTGATGATATCAGCCATTTAAGCTGATCCCTAAAGAACTGAGTGAGTCTCAGGAATTTAACCATGTAGAGCTGTCTTACTACATTATTAACTGAAGAAAAATAAATTCCCTTAAAAGACATTTTAACATCAGTGGAAAAAAAGAAGTCAAAAGAAGCCAAATCAGGCATGTAAGGTGGATGCCTAATGACTTCTTGTCAAAACTATTACAAAATTCTCTGGTTTGATGAGAGGAGTTAGCAGGAGCATTGTCATGGCAGAGAAGGACTCCCTGGTAAAGATTTCCTGAGTGTTTACTGCCAAAGCTTTGGCTAGCTTGCTTGAAACAATCTCCTGTATGACTGTTTTGCACCTAGATCTGAATTTGCAGTGAGTTGGAAATCAGACTCTGAAACTGGATTCTTTAGGTTATAAACATGAACGTGTACTGCTGATGCTAAACTAAGTTTCCACATTCTTTTGTCAGTAGATGAGGGAACCAAACAGCAAAACGACATGATGAAACCTGATGAATAGTGAACTCATGTTGACCTAGAGAACAATTCTTATGCTGCCACTTAAGAGACAAATGTTCATTGTCAGGTTACTTCACTAGTAGGGTTGGATTTGGGGAGGCTTAATGAGAATTTTTCATTTGTTCTCTGAGTATAAAAGAAGGCACTCAAGACACTCTGGCAAAAAAAAAAAAAAAAAAAAAAAAAAAAAAAAAAAAAAAAAAACCCTAAATGAAAAATCTCCGCGAGTGAGATCCCAGTGGAAAGAACAGATCATCAAAGAAGGAGGTACCTTTCTCTGAAGGGAGGAGAGAACTTCCACTTTGACTACGACCTTGTCTAAATATGATCAGTCAGTGAACTCAAAAGGCTTCCATAGCCTTGGCAACTCGTGACAAGAGCCTAGGGTGATTACTGATGCCATAAACAAGAGTGTCAATTTGTTAAGTCAACAACAGGAGTCACTGTGCACTTACTCCTCATGTAGGATCTCTGTCCTAATATGCTGTACATTGTAATTTAATGCTATAACTAGTACTCCAACAGTATTTTTCACTTTGTGTTGCTATGTGGGTGCAAACTATTGAAATCGTTACTTAATATATACTAAACTGATCTTCTGTATATAAAGAGAATTGAAAATGAATCTTGATGTGAATGGAAGGGGAGAGGGAGCGGGAAAGGTGAGGGTTGTGGGTGGGAGGGAAGTTATGGGGGGGAGCCATTGTAATCCATAAGCTATACTTTGGAAATTTATATTCATTAAATAAAAGTTAAAAAAATAAAAAATAAAAGAAGGCACTAAGATGTTGCTCATCTTTAAAATCTTACTTATTTCCTCAACCTTTTCAAAATCATTCTTTAGGCTACTTCTCTGATTTATTCATAACACTTTGAGATCATGGAAATTAAACAATGTGCACAACTTCAGAAAATCCACTAGAAACTGATGTCATGAAATACTACTTTATTATTATAGCCCAATCTTTGGCTTATGTATCCACACGTAATGCTTTGTTGGAAGCAGCTGCAATAATTCCATTCAGTCTATTTCCAGTAATATGAGTCTGATGTCAAAGTTATGAAAACTTATACACAATTTTGTGCCTTTCATACTTAGTGGATGACAAAAAACATATCTTTGTTTTTTCCCACAATTATCACGATGGGGTTAAAGGATGGATAAAAGGTATCAAAGACATAATATGGTTTATATTGTAGAAAAAGCTGCAGAATGTACAGTGTCTCATGTAGGATAGTATAGTATTGCAGTCATACATTATAAAATTAGTTCTAAGCTTCCAAAATACAAAGAAAGTAAAAGTACCATAAAGGCCACTGGCCAGATTCATTTGGACTGACTTTCTTTCAAACTATTTTAGAAACAGGTAATTTACATAAGTCTCACTAAATCTAATTAAAATCAATGAGATTATTACTTTCTATTCTTTTAAGTGGTTTTTGTTAATGGAGCAATTTGGAAGTGAGAAGACTATTGTCTTTAGCATTGGTGCAAGATATTAGAGCAGATATTGCATATTTGGATCACGAACCATCAGGTACAGATTCTGTAAAGTGATGGCATATTATGAGACTAATTAATTCGTTTGTTAATACATTTTAAGAAAAGTTCTTATAATCTATATGCATTGATTCATAACATGAATATTATCAATGAAAGAACTGTTGATTAAGTAGTATAGATTAGAAGAATTGTTATATATCAAAAGGAAAAGAAATAACAATGATTCCATTTTGTGGCAGCCAGACTAATTTACTTATCATAAGAACATATAGAAAACAAAGCAAGGTTTTGAGTGAACTTATCAAATCCTTTTATTAAGAACCTGAATGTGACCACATAATACTAGTTAGGGTCACACTTGGGTTGAATCTAAATGGATTCTTTGACAATTTTCTCCCTTCTTTGGAGATTTCTTGAGAGCATAGTTCGCCTGAATTAATTTTATGAGGCATAAATTTTATGGGGAATGAAAAGAAAGACTTTTTGCCAGTGTTCAGAGAATAGCAGACTCCAGGCCAAAACCTCCTGAGAGCCAATTATTGGCTTCCAGAGTTAAACGGTTTGTGTAAAACATTTTCATCAAAGAACATAAATGTAGCAGTTGAAGGTGACCATTTTCTTTCATTACTGTCCACATTCAGTACCTTGCCTGACCCAGTCTCCATGGTGAAGTCTGTGCTCTAATACATGGCAACAGCTGTGGCATCCAGAGAGCAGTTCTGCCCAGTTAATAGTCATGGTGGCTTCTTCATCTTCACACGCTGTAGCAGGACGTTCAAACAGGGAAATTGAGGCTGCTGTGAACACGATGGCTTGAACCTTGGGAGTCATTGAAAGAAAAACAACATGGGCAGGGCAATTGTTAAAGAAGATTCTGTTTCTTAACAAGGAATCAATATTGAATTAAGAGTTTCTTTAATATTTTTTAAAGGATACAGGCAGTTTTCTATTAAAAGATGAACAACCAGGGGATTGGTAAAGCAGTTATGAAGGTGAGTTTATTACTTGCTGTTAAGATTCACTTATCATTAAGATCAGTAAGAATGAGAAGCTTTCACAATTATGAAAAGAAATTACTCAACTGAGGTTACTGCGGAGGTCTCAGGCACCTTCTAGTATCATCCTGTAAGTAATAATTTTTCACACGGCAGGTGAAATGTGATAGGAAAATAGAAATTACTGTATCCAATGTCCAGGTCTCAATGCTGCCCTCACTAATGCATCTATCCTTCTATGACATGATACAGGAAATTTGAGTGCTCCCTATGAGCCTGGTACTAAGAAATTGAAAACTTTATGAATGGGAACCAAAACAATTATTATGAAAGACTTATGACAGAAATTTTGACATTTAATATTAAATAAAATCAATATTGAGATCTAGTGGGTTAAACTAGTGAACAGTTAGTAAGATTTACTAATTGAGGAAAATTATACTATATGTACACAAACCAAAAACAAAAGTATCACACACAATAAAGATTTCAGTGTATAAGCAAGATGAGGAATTGTAACATAATCCATCTCTTCCCTTCCAACATATGTGACCTTATAATCCATAATGGAGTTCAATTAGGAGGACACACACATTGCATTCTAATTTCTATTATAAGCTCCATATTGATGATTTAAATCTATAGTCTTCAATATTACAATTTGTTCACTTACCTTTCCAGTTATATCCCCAAAAGAAAGAATGGATTTATTGGCATCTAGAGGATCATACCAATAATGCATGTAAATTGGTGCTCCTTTCAGGCCTTGGAGTTTGTATTGACAAGAAAATTCTTCTTTGGACAGCAGATCATAGAAACAAATCTCTTTACTTGTGAAAGCCACTGCTATCTAAGGAAGCAGGCAGAAATCCAAATGTATTACTGGTGAGTTTAATGAAATCAGTATGCAAAGCAGACACAACTCAGACATTGTTCCCTGAGAGTATGTCCACTATTCCAGAACTACAGAAAGGTGGCACAAATCTACTTTATTCTGACTTCGGACTCTAGCCAAGAAGAAATCTTTCCCATTAAAAGCATTTGAACATCTTTTATGCCCTAGCCTCCACCTTACACACCCATCAACACAATCCATCTGCGACAGACTAGACGATTAATCACAAGAAAGACAGAAACAGAGTATTAAAGCACCACAGGTCATACCAGAAACTGTACAACTCACGTTCCACAAAGCAAACAGGGCTTTCACAAAATCAATTGATAAAAAATCTTCTAAGCAGAATTATTTTAATTCAAATAAAAATCCTAAGGGTTATATAAAAAAGGTCAGTGACTTAACAACTGAAAACCCAGTCAATAGAAACTATTCCCGTAAAAGCCCACTTAGTGGATTTACTAGACAAAGATTTTTAAGTTGGCTACTACAAATATTTTGAAAGAACTAATGTGTGAAAATGAAGTTTCTGTAAGAAGATAATTTTACTAAGAATGTAAAAATCATTGAAATAAAGAACAATTCTTGGGGCTGGACTGTGGCGTAGTGAGTAAAGCCACTGCCTGCAGTGCCAGCATCCCATATGGGCGCCAGTTTGAGTCCCGGCTGCTTCACTTCTGGTCCAGCTCTCTACTATGGCCTGGGAAAGCAGCAGAAGATGGTCCAAGTCCTTGGGCTCCTGCACCCCCATTGAGACCCAGAAGAAGCTCCTGGTTCCTGGCTTCAGATTGGCACAGCTCCAGCCATTGCGGCCAATTGGGGAGTAAACTATCGGTTGGAAGACCTCTCTCCTCTCTCTCTCTCTCTCTCTCTCTCTCTCTGTCTCTCTGCCTCTCCTTCTCTCTGTGTGTAATTTTGTCTTTCAAATAAATAAATACATCTTTATAAGAAAAAAACATTCTCGCAAATACGCCTATGATACGAAATGTTTAAGCCAATTAAATTTAATATAATTACTGGCAAGGCAGGATTTACACCTGCCATTGTCTTCCAAAAGAAACCCAAAATACATGCAGCAAAAACTGAAAGATATGAGGAGAGAAATAGACATTTCAACAGTAACTGCTGGAAATTTCAGTACCGTACTTTCAATAATGGATGGAACTATCGGACTAAACACCAATAAGAAAAGCACTGCCCAAAGTGAAAATTATAGTTGTAAAAATAGCAATATCTGGGCTGCTGCTGTGGCATGGCAGATAAAGCTGTGCCTGCTGTGCCATCATCCCATGTGGGCACTGGTTCAAGTCCTGGCTGCTTCTCTTCCAATCTGGTTCCCTACTAATGTGACCGGGAAAGCAGTAAAAGATGGCCCACATGCTTGGGACCCTGCAACTATGTGAGAGATCTGGATAGGGCACCTGGCTCCTGGCTTCAACTTGGCCCAACCCTGGCTGTTGTGGCCATCTGGAGAGTGAACCAACTGATGGAAGATCTTTTTTTTCTCTCTTTCTCCATCTCTCCCTCTAACTCTGACTGCGAAATACATAAGTAAATCTTTTTTAAAAATTTAAAAAAAATTTTTAAAATCTTGAATTAATAACCTAAATTTTCATTTTAAGAAATTGGTAAAACAAGAGCAAGCTAAGCTCAAAGCAAACAGAATGAAGGAAATGATTAAAACTAATCCATAAATAAAACAGAGAATAGGAAAGCAATAGAGAAAAATCAATAAAACCAAACTTTGTTCTTTGAAAAGATGAATAAAATTAACATACTTTCAACTGGGCTAGCCAAGAAAAAGAAAAGCAAAGATGTAAAATATTAAAATCTGAAATAAAAGTGCAGACAGTACTATCAACCTTACAGAAATAAAACTGAAATGTGGGATAATACTATGAACAATTACATACCAACAAATTAGATAGCCTTATGAACAGGGGAAATTGCAAGAAACACAAAGATTACCTAAGCTAACTCAAAAAGATTTTGAAAATCTCAGCAGAACCTAAAAATATGTATTAGCAAAAAAATTCCTCACAAACAAAATTGGGCCTAGATGACTTTACTGAAAAATTCTACCAAACATTTTAAGAATTAATGCCATTCCTTCTCAAACTCTTACAAAAAGTTTAAGTGGAGGAAACATTTCCAAATCAACTTATCAGGCCAATGTTACCCTAATACTGAAATCAAATGAAGATAACACATGAAAAGAAAGCTACAGACCAATATCCTTTATGAATATAGATAAAAAATACTCAAAAATACAGCAGAGAGAATACAGAGATACACAACAAAAATTACACAGCATAACCAAGTGATATTTATCCCAGAAATGCAAGATAATTTCTATGTATTAAAAAATCAAAGTAATATTCTAATTTAAAAGAATAAAGAATAAAAACAGTATGGTCAATTCAACAGATGCAAAGAAGAAGCATTTGACAAAACCCAACACATTTTCATGATAGAAACACTCAACACATCAGGACCAGAAGGGAACTTCGTCAACCTGATAACCAGCAGGTATCAGCAAACATGTAACACCAAAAATCCTAGAGCTGATGTCATATATAGGCATGAAATTTGAACACATTACCCCTAAGATCAGGAGCAACATGAGAATTCTCACTCTCTTCATTTCTATTCAACGTAGAACTGGAGTTTATATGTAGATATATTAGATAAGAAAAAGAAATAAACACCCAGATTATAAAGAAAGAAGTTAAACTATCTCTGTTCATCACTGGCATGACCTTATTTACAAAAAACCTAAGAAATTCATAAAAACTTAATAAACAAATTTCACAAAGATGCATAATATATGACTTTTTAAAAAATCTGTTGCATCTTTTTATAATAAGAAATCTGAAAATTAATTTGGAGGCAGAATAAAATAATAAAACACAGCAGATAGTGGAATGCAATAGTTTTAAAGTATCCAGTATTTATATATATATAATTATTATTTTGACTATATATTCTTCTTATTTATATATATACATATATCAAATACTCTCAAAACAAAATATATATATACATATATATATATATATAGAACACTCTCAAAACAAGAAGAAAACAAACCCAATAATTTTTTTAAAGATTTGAACAGACACTTCATCAAAGAAGATATTCAGGTAACAAATCAGCATGGGAAAATGTTCAATATTATTAGAAATTAAGAAAATATGAATTAAAACCACAATAAGGTAGTTTTTAAATGGTTAAAATTAAGAGAAAAGATAATTGACCACACCAAGTATTGATGAGGATGTGCCATATCCATATGATGAAATGCTACACGGCAATAAAAAAATAAACTGATGCACTCAGCAACTTGAATAAATTTCAAAATCATTAATCCAAGAACCCAGGCCAAAAAAAAAAGTGTACAGTCTGATGGTAATTACATAAAACTCTAGAAAATGCACACTAATATATACTGACAAGCAGCAGAAGAGTAATTGCTCAACAGGAGGAATGAGAGTGAGGGAGGGAGCTCCAGAGGATGCAAGAAAATTTTTGAGGATGATGAATACATTCACTATCTACATTTCACTGTTGATTTTGCACAGGTACATACACGTATGAAAATCATTAACTTGGGACATTTTAATGTGCTCATTGTATTTTGTGCAATTATACCTCATTAAAGCTTTTTTTTTTATTTTATTTTTATTTTTTTTTGACAGGCAGAGTGGACAGTGAGAGAGACAGAGAGAAAGGTCTTCCTTTGCCGTTGGTTCACCCTCCAATGGCCGCCGCGGTAGCGCGCTGCGGCCGGCGCACCGCGCTGATCCGATGGCAGGAGCCAGGTGCTTCTCCTGGTCTCCCATGGGGTGCAGGGCCCAAGCACCTGGGCCATCCTCCACTGCACTCCCTGGCCACAGCAGAGAGCTGGCCTGGAAGAGGGGCAACCGGGACAGGATCGGTGCCCCGACCGGGACTAGAACCCGGTGTGCCGGCGCCACAAGGCGGAGGATTAGCCTGTTGAGCCACGGCGCCGGCCCATTAAAGCTATTTTTAAAAGAAAAAACAGCAATATTCTTTAGGAGTTGGATACATATAAAGCAAAGGCTAAAATTTAGTTATCAGTCTCATGAAAAGAAACAGTGCACCACAACATCATGTGATAATAACAGAATGCTGTGTACAAATATAAAAATGGATAACCTGGACTGGAACTGTTTTTAACCTAAGCAAGTTAAGCACTAAGCGTTAACACCAGATCCTTAGCAAGAAGGAACCGGATACATCAGCAGCAGCCACTATGCAGGCAGCAGAGGCTGAAGCACAGGTTCAGATTTCAAATCTGGACAACACATTCCATCCCGTGAGACTGGGGCAAATTATACAACTTCCCTTGGCTCAGTCTCACATTCTTAGGGTGGGCAAAATGGTAAATTTGAGCAGATTAGTAGAACAGGGTGTATCACAAAGGAAGCTGGTGATGATGATGATTGTTTGTGATTCCAGGCAGTGTAGCATACTATTTCCACAAAAAACAACCTGCCACTTTGCGGCAATGCATAGGAAATATACAAGAAAATTCTGGATCTTTTTGTCATACTTAGGCACTTCCCAAGACTACTAGGGTTGCAAAAAGACTCAGAAGCTGATCTGTGTTAGTTCCTACTGTCTGAAGATGGTACGATTTGGTAACATGTGATAATAATTCAGTGGATTGAAACAAATCACATTTTTCAGCAACCGATGAGTTTTCTTTTCTATTGATAATAATGATAGTACTCATTGTTTATTGTTGGAGGACATTAGAAAACCAACTCCTCATTTTTTGAAAACTGTTAAATAAAGATTAAGAAATAAACATTTATATTGCTTTTGTTGAATAACTGTCTCTTTGCTATAACTAAATAATTAATAAGGAAAATTTCTTTTTATATATATGGAAGAATAAGGGTGAAATTAGCTTATACAGGAAGAAGAAGTGATGAAATTAGAATGTCATAATCTGGTACCCCCTAGTAAGTGGATGGATCAAGGAATAATCTGCAAGAACTGCTAATATCCCAAGATGACAAAGAACCAGGCATTTTGTATCTCCTGAGTGAAAAACATCTACTGGAAACCCAAGGAACAGGCAGACATGTCAAACAACCCCCTGTAGACACAAAGCACAATATCTAGACTTTGGGAAACTTCCAAGAATAAGCACACAGTTTCTTTTAAAAAAAAAATCAACAGTAATAACCAAAGACTGCAAGACAAAAAGAAGACATGAAGGAAAACATTTAGATGAAAACAAACATGTCAGCAATTCACAATACCGTACTTGGAGCTTATTCAGATGTTTATTCTAACAAATTATTAAAAATTATAAGACAATCAGGGATATGTACATGACAGAATATTTGATGATATTAGGAATTATTGATATTAACTGAGGATAGTATAATTGACTTATGCTAAAAAGTCATCCTTTAGAAATATTTACATATGAACTGATTTTATGTTTTAGCTCTTAACAATGCATGAGGAGTCAAATGAAACAATAAAGACTTTGAATTGAAAATGGGTAACGGCAGAAAATGGAGAAGGGCAGATAATGGAGGACAGATATCAGGTTCCTAGTACTATTCTCTCTGCTTCTATGTGTGTCTGAAATTTTGACAGTAAAATTTTTGGTTTGATATAAAATATTAAGAATATGGATTAAACTGCAATCTGACTTCAAAAAGTATCTTCCTTACAGTATGTTATCTTGCTTGTAGTTTTATGAAAATATTTGACTGAGTGAACAGACTATCAGAACTATGAAACTGAATAATACACTGGACAAAATGAGAGGAGCAGCTCCCTTTCATTTTGTTGAGCTCTGCCAAACACTCTAAGGCTCTCAGCTCTGAATATAGATCCATGATCCTGCTGTAAACTCTGGAGGAGCAAAGGTCTTATCAGCTAACAGTGCACATAGCCACATTTGGGAGAGAGTCAAGAATCTTAGCCATCATCAGTGCTGTCATTTAAGGTACCCAAGAGAAGAGCTGGGGAAATGAGTAGCTCACTTGGCTCACTTGGGTCTACTTATTTTCTCTCTAGGTCAAAGGAAAGTCACCAAAAGAGTAATGCAGTTCTCTGTTACTGCTAGTGTTATATTTGATATTGATCAGGAGCCCTGTCTCATTATTTTCCCACTTTTACAGGCAGTTAGTTTATTAATGAAGACTTTATACCTTGTTCACATTTTCCAGAGAAACCAGGCTTGTAACCCACAGGTGTTTGAGTTTGGTGGTATCTGAAGTGATGGGAAATATTTCTTGAAGCTTCAAATTCTCACCCCAAATTCCAATTAAACCTTCTTTGCTGATTGTCAGATAACGACTTGAACTTTTCAAGAAAATCACATTTTGAATGGTATCCTTATGTTTTGCTGGGAGGAATTCCAGGTCCTTCCACTGGGGAACCACCGTTGCCTTTGTCCGTTCATCTTTCTCATACAGTGATAACAGCATAAATGTAGTCAGCTTGTCCCAGTTAATGAAACCTTCCTGGGCCACATCCACTCTGTCAAAGAGCTCTCCATATTCTTCCTGTGAGCCCCAACCAATAACCTCCATCATCCTTTGTGTAAACTCCTCTCTGGACATGCAAATGTTTCCTCGTGGCTCTGGGGACTAAAATAGGAGAAGAAAATAAGACAACAGTGAGAGCATCAGAGGCACAGGAGGGTTAGGTGAGCCCCCCAGGGAGGATTTAATCAACAATTCTTCCAAGAGGCAAAGAAACATGTCTTCTTCTTTAATAACAGTTAAGCTAAGTGAATTTGGGATAGAAAGCCAATAATTGACAGGGCTGGAAGCTGACATCTCTCATCACACACATCTTTAAAATTGGAAGAGAGAAGCAAGACTGAGAAGATGTGAGGATGGAAACAATGGTTGGAGTGATGTGTAGCTATGAGCCCAGGGATACAGGTTGCCTCTGCAAACTGGACAAGACTAGCAAAGATGTCTTCCCTAAATGTGGTGGAATGAGAAGGCCATGCCAAGAAGGCCACTGGCAACAGAGTCTGCCTGGCAACAGGCTGTGATTGGATGGTTTCAGAAACCACATGACAGTGGAGTCTGCCTGGCAACAGGCTGTGATTGGATGGCTTGACCAGATTGGCTGCCTTGGCTATATAAGCTGCTGTAGCAACTGAAATAAATGAGTCTGCAGGCTGCTTGCCTCTGGCCTGCTTTCACCTGACTCCTGGAGTCTGTGTGGTGACTGCGCACCTCTTGCCCCCACCACGCTCCTCCTCCCAGAAAAAAATCCACAGCAACTAGACTCTAGAAAGAAGGCAATCCTGACAACACCTTAATTTTAGCCAAGTGAGATCCATTTTGGACTTCTGATCTCCAGAACTATACCTTAATAAATTTATGTGTTTTAAGATACTAAATTTGTGATAATTTGTTATAGTAACCATAGGAAACTACTAGAAGATACTATAGAAAACAGATGTCACCCAGAAGAGAGTTTAATTTAGACCACAAAATTACACGATTGTAAACATCAATCCAGGGGCAAGAAGTCCTCTTCTCTAAATACACAATTATAAAGAATAAAGGAAACACATGCAATTGAATCATGCTTTTCAAGGGTAGTTGTGTTATATGAACTCCCTGCAAACATTATGTTAGCAAATACAAAACCACTGCTCCTGGGGGGAACACAGGGTTAATTTCTACAAACCTTTGGTCATAACAATTTTGTCAACTGCTCAATACAAATTTTGGTTTATGTGTGTTTCTGTTGAAAGACATTTTATTTAAAATATGTTGGTTATTCATTACAATTGGATTCAAGGCCAACAGCATTCTTACACAAGCCTGAGTGAAGCTGACACACATTTTCTCTGGAAGGAACATCACAGCTTTCTTGTGCTCAGGAACACCAGATAGCTCTTCACTTCTACACTTGGTGGGGAGGGGATGTGTTCAACAGTGAACTCACCTCTAAAAGGCACAAAAAATGTGAAAAACATGGCACAAAATAAATGACAAAAAGGACACTTATTCATAGCATTAGAGCTGGAATAAGAAGGTATGCTGTTGCTTCATTTGAACTCAGTCTGGAAGGCACACATCACTAGATAAATTTTCCAGTACTCTGCATGTGTCTGTTAAAGACCATGAAAGTGCTATGAGTGTTGCTTTTGTGGTTACAAATAAATTTTAGGAAGTAGGCAATTTCGCAAATACAAAATCCACAAATAATGAAGATTGACTGTTTCAAATAAATGTAAGTTTAATATTAATAAACTGTTTAGTACAGTGAGATCATAAAAGAATCAACTTTTCCTACTTTGTCAGAGTCAAAAAGTCAGATGGACAGTGAGCTAATTGTAGCACTCACCAGAAAAACATTAAGGTTTCATCCTGGTTCTATCAGAAGTCATAAGAACTACTGGCAAGTTATTTATCTGTAAAGTTAGTGTATCAGTGTCAGCCATAGAGAAAATAGTTAAGATGAATGGAGGGGCTAGAGTTTGGTGCACAGTGGTTGAGCTGCTGCTTGGGATGCCTACTTTCTATATCAGAGTGCCTGGGTTTGAGTCCTGGCTCTATTTGCAATTCCAGAGTCCTATTAATGCAAACCGTGAGAGGCAGATTGAGTGGATCCCTGCCTCTATCTCTCTCTGCTACTCTGTGTGTGCATATGAGTATTTGTCTCTGTGTATTTTGGATATATATATATGTGTGTGTGTATATATAATGTATATATATGCATAGATAAGGCTGAGATATCATGTGTGCAAGAACTCAGTAGTCAGGTGTTTATTAAAGGTTAGTTCAGGCTTTTAGTTACCTTAACTTTCTGAGCAATAATGAGTATCAAGCCCTTTGAACAAGGCTTCAATCTCATCTTGATTACATTATTTTTAGACCAAAACGTTTACATACATGGACATTTTTCAGAGATATGGATTTTAAATGTGGAGAAAAAAATATGCTCCTAAAACCATTTCACCTGAGCCAAAACTGCATAGTTTCTGAAAACTAAGTCAATGTTGATCTTTTATTTTGAACTATTACATAATGACATCAATCAACTTCATATGTATGCTATCATCTCAATAGTAAAACATTTTACAGCAGAATCTCAGTATATCTTTTATGAGCTCATAATTCTTCCTTATTTTTAAGAACACTACTGTGACAAATACTAAAAGAATATCTTTACATTCAGGAAGTGGAATTACAAATGAACATTAAATAATAAATTTTCTTACCCCTAAGTAACATAAGCAATCAACTACAACCACGTTCACAAGCACTGGGACAATAGATGAGGAATGCTACCAACTTAAGACATTTGACTAAAAAAAAAAATGTACAATTGCCTGATTTTCCTGACAATTTTGTTACTGGTGGTTCACTTTTAGCTTTTCATTTAAAAAATATATTTATCCATATTTATTAGAAAGGCAGAGAGCCTCCCCCCCTCCAATCTGCTGATTCATTCCCCAAGTGCCCACAACAGCTGATCCAAAGACAGGAGCCACGTGCTTCTCCTGGTCTCCCATGCGGGTGCAGGGCCCAAGGACTTGGGCCTTCCTCATTTGCACTCCTGGGCCACAGCAGAGAGCTGGACAGGAAGAGGAGTGACCGGGACAGAATCTGCTGCCCCGACTGGGACTAGAACCCAGAGTGCCGACGCCGCAGGCGGAGGATTAGCCTATTGAGCCGTGGCACCGGTCACAACCTTCTTCTAAATAGATAATTTGCTCAAATTTTAATGTAAGCCTTTCAAATAAAAACTACCTACATGTTTTTAAAGATATATCCTGTTACTCCTATTGATCAATATCCTCGGGTTGTTTTAGGGAAAAAAAATTGACACTCTGCACTTCTTAGAATGTATCTTCTAATAAAGATGAAAAATACTTGAGCCATTAGAAAACATATTCTTCATCAGCTCTTCCTAAGAAAATGTTTAATAATAGTTAAACATGGCTTTACCTATTAAGAAAATATCCAGTTATTGTCCCCAGTTGTTCTCCCAAGAGCCAAAAAAGCAAATTTACTCAGAATATCTGGTTGATTTTCTCAGTAGGCACACTTTAGACCTTGAGAAAATCCTCCTGTCTTTCTGAATCCCTTTCAAAGAATATTACCAAAGTCATTTCCCTTTGTGTAGAAAGCATTTTCTGCAGCTACAGTCAGTTCTTGTGAGAATCCTGTCTCTTTTTTTTCCTGAAAACCATGAATTCCATAAAATTCACTTCAACCTCTGAGCTTTGTAAGATTTGGATTTAACTGTAATTTATATGAAAACTGAACTCTAAACCTACATGCAAAACTCCAAAAATATTCCCTTTGTAAGAAACTAGACAGGCTCTTCTGCTAGTAAGACTATGTGCTTTGAGTTGGCTACATATGAATATGCCATCACAATTTAAAATTGTTTACTTTTCACACAAAATAATCCATATAGGTTACAGCAAATACAGCTCAGCTGAAAGTTAAAATCCTCCATACATCCACCAGTCTTTCAGATTTTCCAGGCAGAAATAGAGATAACTGTATTGTTTACCAAACAGTATCACAATATGCATATCTTTAACGTTGCTTTTTCCACTTACATCATACCTTGAAGCTCTGACTGTTATATATGTTGTTTTTATATATACATATATTGATCTTTATCATTGTCTTAAATAACTACACAATATTCCATCTACAGAGAAGATTTGCAATTATTTATAGCTCCAATATTAAAATCTTCAGCTCTTCCAAATGAATTACTGTTTTACATAAACAACCCTCCAACAACTATCCCTACACAGCTTTGCTTGTTTGTCTAATTAATTCTTGGGAAAACCTAGAAGCAGAATTGCTGAGTCAAAGAATCTTTACATTCTTCAAGTTTTTATGTTTCTTGCTAAATCTTCCTCAGAAATGTTGAACAAAATTACGTTTCCATCAACAAAGAATGAGGTTACCTGTGCCTAGGACCCTTACCAATTCAGAGTAGTTCTTACCAGTCAGCAATGGTTGCTAAAAATGAGTTCTAGGAAGTCTAAACACTTAGATGCTTTCTGGAAAAAAAAAAAAAACCAAAACACTTCCAAATCAGACATTTATTTTTTAAAATCTGCCACATCTTAGAATTGTTTACATTTTTAAACTTGTTCCTGTAGAGATATTTAGTAAGGAAAATAGAAAAAACATTCTTCTCTTCTTTTACTCTATAAATAAGGACTCTTCAAGAGAAGAATATGTCATAATTTAAAATTATGGAGATGGTAAACCTGGGTATTTTCTCTTCTATTAAACTCTAGAAGCAAGTTAGCAGGTCATTGACCCAAGGGTCACTGCCTTCATTTATTGGTGATGCTTCCTAATTGTGAAAACAAATTTAATTAGTAATTTGTAAGCTACTTGGAGAAATATTTCCATCTATCTGTGCACTCATTGATTTCATTAATAAGTATGCCTTGTAATGTGCATGTATCCCATTCAAGGCAGTATAGGGTAGCCATTCACTCAACAACTACTTTCAAGTTCCTGTTCCATGTTAAACACTGTTCTAAGCATTCAGCACTAACGTTGAACAAGACAGCCAAGGTCAATGCTCTTCAAGACCTACATTTCAGGGCAGAGCCTTGGTATGCCAGTCGCAATCAGTAACACACAATTCTAGGTTACCAAAGTAATAAGACCACAAGCAGCACACTATTTTTCCTCCCTAATATTAAACAGAAATCTTATATGAATCAGAAAACCCCTTCTCAGTTTGCAAGTTTTGTACTTTTACACTAGATCATTAGAATTCTGCAATGTGTCTTTTTTTCTATATGAAGAACAATTTATAATAGAATCTCAGAAGCCTGTTTTCTCCAGAACCTGCAAGTTTTATCAACTACTCCACCAAAATTAATGTTTCCTTTGTCAGACACTTGGCATGATTTTGGACTAATGTTCCATGACGGCTGAATGAGTATACATTCTCAAAATGCATACTCTCCTCCATCTCTATAATTAAATTTAAAATTAACATGCTGCTTTCTTATGCTTCATTCTCTTGTACTTGCCTCAATTTCCCTTGGTTATAAAGTGTATTGGTTATGAATATGTATCAGGGTTTGCTGTCAAACCCTGTGAACATCTTCTGAAGTGGAAGATTAGATATGTGATTTCAAAGCAGATGCATCCATTTATGTCATTCCCTGCAATTTTCACCTACCGGGGAGCGTTCCTGAGAGACGGGGGGCATCAGGACAGGAGAAACTCATCTGCCAGCCAAGGTTCACACTGCTGTTTTTTAAAACTGCTTCAATGGTTTTAGTTGGTTTTAATTTTCATTTACATTGAGATACCAGCCTTTCAAGAGCTCAGTCATTCAAATGCAGTTAAAGTTTTGTGACTAACAGACATATGGTCCTTGAAATCCCTGTATTGAACTGAAGGTTTAAAACCGAGCTCTCCCAAATTAACAAGCCTTCCTATCCAGCTAGTGGATTAGAAGCAAATTGGAGCTGCTGGCGTGGGAGTGGGAGATCAGTAAATCTCTCTCGTTTAAATAAAGATAATCCTAATCCTTGAGAGCTGTAATTGTTCTTATTATTTTTCTCCAGATCAATGGACTACTCAATTTTCTGCTACAGATCTAAAGCGATGTTTTTCACTATCATCTGATTTTGCCTGAGCTAGAGACTTAGGGGATAAGTCTGAGTTGTGGAGTGGTGTAGCCAACTGACCATTTCACTGATCTTCCTTTGGAAGTCTCACTGTAGCAGAATAAATACACTTTGAAAATAATTTCTGTTCCTTTTTGGAAACCATATGATTGCAGCAAAGAATTTCATGCATCCATGGGATCATGAATTAATGGCATGTTGGAATGAGAAGAAAGCTTAGAGAATCCACAGCAAATGAAGGGTTCTTCATTTATGAAGAAACTGAGGCCTGAAGAGATAAAAAGGCTCCTGAGAGGTCACACAGTTCACTGCTGGCAAAAACAGGCCCAGCATCTAGCATTTTCAATTCCTCAACACTTCCACAACACAATGACGGGACAAACTGACATGATGTGACTCCCAAAACACACAAGATGTAGACGTAACATGTCTTACTGTCCTTGCCAAAATGGTGAAGCTGAATCTAATTAAGTGAAGAAAGAATAACAAAGCCCACATTATGGGATATTCTAAACAACTGGTAGGAACTCTTCGAAAATGTGGAATCTAAAGAAGCAGACTTCATAGAACTAGAGAGTAAAAAACAACTTCCCCAACCCCATTCACCTAAGCAAGAGATGTTCTGTTCTCAGATGGCAGCCTATAAATTATTTCCTGTAGAAATCCTTCCACATACCTCCCTGGTGTGAGATACTATGCCCTCCATTTTCCTCTCTAAGCACTGAGCAATTACATAGTAACTGAGTTTACTTTGGTGTAATCCCCCTTTTTTTAAAATACTTTTGTACTTCTTTAAAAAATTTATTTATTTATCTGAAAATCAGAGTTACAGAGAAGGAGAGGCAGAGGGAAAGGGAGAGAGAGAGAGAATCTTTCATCTGCTGGTTCACTCCCCTGATGGTTGCCATGGCCAGGGCTGGCCAGGCTGAAGCCAGGAGGTACACTGCTCAACGACAGGAGGCCTGAGTCTAAATGGCTGTCAACTGCTACAGGGTAGACATTCAACACATATCTGTTGTGTGACTGAGTAAATGAATATGTCATAAATATTCTCTTCTGTATTGTAGCAGTGATGTTCATCTGTTTTACTGAAAATAACAAGTTTAGGCAGGAAGTCAAAGTAGTGAATAATGGCCAAAATTTAGAAAAATGTGTAAAATAGCCTTGGGATATCAGAAATAAGTTGGAATAGAGTTTAGAGTTGTCCACTAAGAGAAAAGAGACCCAAATTGGTTTTCAGACCACACTGGGTGATGTTCTGTCTCTGCCAACAACTCAAAAGGAAAAAGATAAATCCCTTCCTTTGGAATGTCCTTTCCTCACCTGTAAATGAAGGTAGCACAGTAACTCTATAAACTTCCTCTTAATGCTAAAAGTCAATAGAAGGAAGTTGGTGGAGAGACAGTAGTTAGTCCAAAGACAAAGTATTTATACAAGGTATTTCTTTTAAATTCAGAACTGTTAGAACACATTTAGAAACATGTAGTGTATCACAGAGTCATTGGGTTATTAAAATATACTGACATTTTAATATTTTATCTTTGTATTAAATTATAGTATTGAAAAGATAGCCACAAACCATTTGTATAACACAAGTACAGTTCTATTTTTCAATAAGTAAAATCTCTATACCCACACAAATACATGTAGTTATTATTTTAGGATATGATTATGCAGTATTTTATGATTCTTATTTACACTGAACAACAAATTTTGCCAATCTTATACAAGTGTATATTACTATTTTTAATAATTGAGAAGAAACAAAATACCACAATTTATTCATCCATTCATCTATTGGTAAAAGCTCAGGTTGTGGTAAATATTACTGTATACAGACAAATATTACAATAATATCCAGTGTGTGTATTTTTTTCTGCAAATAGCATTTATTTAGGGGCGTGGCTTAATAGGTTAATCCTCTGCCTGTGGCGCCGACACACCAGGTTCTAGTCCCGGTCGGGACGCCAGATTCTGTCCTGGTTGCCCCTCTTCCAGGCCAGCTCTCTGCTATAGGCCAAGAGTGCAGTGGAGGATGGCCCAAGTTATTGGGGCCCTGCACCCCATGGGAGACCAGGAGGAAGCACCTGGCTCCTGGCTTCAGATCAGCGTGGTGTGCTGACCACAGCGGCCATTGGAGGGTGAACCAATGGCAAAGGAAGACCTTTCTCTCTCTCTCTCTCTCTCTCTCTCTCTCTCTCTCTGTCTCTCTCTCTCTCACTGTCCACTCTTCCTGTCAAAAATAAATAAATAAAAATTTTTAAAAATGAATTTATTTAGGGTAGCTTGTAGAATTAGAATTGCCGGCTTGAAAAGTACACACATGATGAAGTAGTTTACATCACCATCTGGGATGCCCACATCCCATATCAGAGAGCCAGTTCCAGTCCCAGCACCTCCACTTCCAATTTAACTTCTTACTAATGTGCCTAGGAAGGCAGTAGAGTATGACCCAAGTGCTTGGACCCCTGTCACACATGTGGGAGATGCAGATGGAGTTCCAGTTTCCTGGCTTTGGCATGGCCCAACCCTGGCTAGCTGTTGTAGGCGTTTGGGGAGTAAACCTGAAGACAGAAGATTTTTCTCTCTCTCTCTTCTCTCTCTCTCTCTCCCTCCCTCCTCTCTCTCTCTCTCTCTCCCTCCTCCCTCTCTCTCTCTCTCTCTCTCTGACTTTCAAGTAGATGAAAATAAAGAAACCTTTTAAAAATATGCATGTGATACAATTTACACTTGATACATATTAGCATATTGCCTTCTGAAAAACTCTGCCATTTTAACAGTGTTAGTATTAGTGCCTCTATGTTGATATTTTGCTGATAGGAGATGTTATTTATTTTTTGTAATCTGACAATCAATCTTTTAATTGAAAAAGGACATTTTTCTTGATAAAAATTTGAAGTCAAATTCATAGTAAATACCTTTCCTCATGATTAGCAGTTGTTTGTATGGCATCTTTCCTTGAATTCTTTTTTTTTTTTTTAAGATTTCTTTATTTATTTGGAAGTCAGAGCTACACAGAAAGAGAAGAAGGCAAAGAGAAAAAGGTCTTCATCCACTGGTTCACTTCCCTAATTGGCCGCAATGGCCAGAGCTGAACCAATCCAAAGTCAGGAGTCAGGAGCTTCCTCTGGGTTTTCCCATGTGGAAGAGCAGCGGCCATTAGGGGGTGAACTAACAGAAAAGGAAGACCTTTCTCTCTGTCTCTCGCTCTCACTGTCCACTCTGCCTGTCAAAAAAAAAGAGGAGTTATTTGTGGGGGCCAGTGTTGTAGCACAGCAGATTAAGCTGCTGTCTGGAACACCAGCATCCCAGGTGAGCAGGAGTTCATGTCACAGCCACTCCACCTCTGATCCAACTCCTTGCTAATGTACCTGTGAAAGCAGTGGAAGATGGCCCAAATCCTTGGGCCCCTGCCACCCACGTGGGAGACCCAGATGAAACTCCGGGCTACCGGCTTAGGCCTGGCCCAGTGCTGGCCATTGCAGCAATTTGTGGAGTGAACCAACAGATAGAAGATCTGTGTGTGTGTATGTGTGTGTGTCCCTCTCTCTGTAACTCTTGCCTTTTTAATAAATAAAAATTAATTAAAAGTCATAATTAATTATAATTAAATTTATTAAATAAATTTAATATAATTATAATTAAAATTAATTAATAAAAATTAAAAGGGTAGTTAGTTGTGGAAGTGTAGTGTCCAAGAATGTCTCATTGGATATTCCTTTTTTTTTTAAGATTTACTTTACTTATTTAAGACAGAGTTAGGTACTCTGCTCCCTCCTGGGTATGGCTCCTCTTATTTGTACCCATGATCTTTGCCCTCCAGGACCTATGTTGAGGCCCTCTCACACCGATTTCTCTCTCACACATGGCCTTTCCCTCCTTCTTGGCCTTAAACAAGAAATAACATTGTACTTAATCAGAGTGTCTGTGATGAAGCAACAAAAGGAACCTACAGAAAGCTATGAGAAAACAGGGCCCTGGCAAGATCCTAATCCAGCCTGGGTGGTGACAGAAGACTTTCCTGAAGCAATGGTATTTACATGTGAAGTAGCCAGGAATTGTTAAGGGGAGAAATACTCTACATTGAGGTGCTGGCAACTAGAGGGCCCTAAAACAAGAAATTGTTAAAGTAAAAGAAATATGAGCATGCAACGCAACACTTTGGGTAATGCTCCAGTGTTGGATAATCTTCTGACTGATTTGTTGGACCCATAAATCTAACTCTGCATTGAGAGGGCGTTTGAGAATTAAATTGGGAGGAAAAGATTCTTCTGAAAGGAATGTATGTTCCCATTCTTCACAATCCTAAAAAAGGAATGTGGAAATATGAATCTTACAGTAGAGTGAAAGGAAAGATTTTGAGCCTTCTCTAGGACCAAGAATCACTTGGGTCTCCCTCCAGGCTTTAAGGCTTCAACAGTTTGGTGCATTTCCATAGGAACTGAGGAGCTGAGAGCAGACCCTTGGCCATGTAAATATGGCCAGAACTGAAGAATCAGATTAAGAATTGGTAAGAAACCATGAGTAACAAGGGTCTGAAACAGCATTGTCCAGTAGAACTCTCGGCAGCAACGGAAATGGTACGTGCTGTCTGCAGTCCAATATGGTAGCTGCATTAGCCACCACGTATTTGAAATATGCCTAGTACTTGAAATGAACTAGACCGTTAAAATTTTATTAAATTCCTTTTTCTTATTATTTATCTAAATAGCCACAAGGAGCCAATGACCAGCATATTGGAAAGTGCAGATCCATGTCAAGACTATAATAGCCTGACCTCAGGTGTTTGAGAAAATTAGAAGAGGAGGTACACATACATTGAACGTGAGCAGTGAGTGTTGGTGACCATAGAATGAGAATGGGGATTTCATTAGAGTCATATCCATAAAATGGCATGGAGACATGATGAGTACGGAGAAGACTCACAGGGGGTTGTGCCCAAGCACTCATGAGGCGTAGCCTTGGGAACAGTTTGGAGGTTTCCTGTTTCTAGCAACAGAGTTGGTGGCATCTTGTGGCATCATTGATACTGAAACCTGATATAATGTCAACAATACGAGGTCAACAAGCACAGATCACAGCTCTTTCTCTGTCTATTTGTTTCCATTTTCTTATTTAATTCTCAGGGAATTTGAGAAAGGAGCCTACAGTTCTAGATAAGTTGATAAGTGGATAGCAATAGACATCTCTGCTTTCTTTCTCCTCTTTCTCCCTCTTTTGTAATAAGCTTAAGCTTCTTCTTGGATGGACCCCATGCTCTGGTCCTGGTCAAAAGCTCCAGGTCTCTTAATCAACCTCTCTGATCCAGATCACTTTTTCAAAGATTGCTTTCTTTGTTTGCTTGTTTTAAAGGCATAAGAACACAGAGGAAAAGAGAGAGAGAGAGATCTTCCACCCACTAGTCACTTCCCAAATGGTCACAACAACCAGGTCTGTACCAGACTGACAGCAGAATCCAAGAACTTCATCCTGGACTCCCACATGGGTGTCAGGGTTCCAAGCACTTGAGCCATCATCCACTACCTTCTCATGTGCATCAGCAGGAAACTGAATCAGAAGCAACTTCCAATATAGGATGCTGGCATCACTTAATATACTGTACTCCAACCCAGCCCCTGATTAATTTTTGTAAATGTCTGTCACAAAAGCAAAAAGAGAAATTGGAAAAAATATGAAGCTAATGCATTTTATCACAAAATTCAGTACAAAAGTAGCAGCATTCAAGAGGACAAATTTTTCATTTGTGCTGACACACAACTTCCCTTCCTTGAGTTTTGGTGATGATAGTGCTCATTCTCTGCTCATAACTACCAAGAACACCATTTTTCCTACTCCTTCACCTTTCCTGTGTGTATCCATCTTTCTATAATTCTTTCAACACACCTTATATCAGGTTGTCACACTAGCCTTGCTATAGACAAGTCCAGCAAAGAATTTCTCTGCTTTTTTCAAGTGTGCTTGCTACAGTGGTATTGAATTTGTCTTCACACCACCACCTTGATGCTAAGAAGAGGGATCTGCACAACTTCACTGATTTTCTGCTGCCATCAAGAGTAGATATTTTCAGTCCACCAAAGAGGCTAGAGTAAGAAAAGCCCTGACTGCTGCCTTTGTTCAGCAGTTGAGGAACTGGCCAGGTCTGCTCAATGTACTCTGTGTTGCAAAACAGAGTTGTAAATTGGACTTTGTCTGTTTACTTTCTCATATTTCTCCATTACTCTGCTATTAGAAAGGGGAAAAATCATATTATAAAAAAGCAATGAGATTCTTTTCATGTCTTTGTATTCTTCAACACCTTGTTTCTTGATTTTTCTCCTAAGAGTTTTGGTTATTGACAGATTGTGCGATAACTCCAAATCAGCAATGCATCGAGCCTATGTACTATTAACTTCACTAAATATACCTATGTTGTCAGTGATGTCTTCATCCTGTTGGTTTCCTATTCCTTAGAGCAACATCCTGAAAGAAAGTTACCTTGTGGCTGGTATGAGTTAACACCACGTGATGGGCTGGAAAGTTGACGATCTCCCTCAGAGTCCTTAATCTGCCCCAAGGAGAATTCAATTAAATATGTTTGAGTCATTATCTTCTTATGTGTTTATAGGGGAATAGAAATGTCTGCCCTGCCTACAACTCAAGCTGGTGAGAAGATCAAATACATCATGCCTACAAAATTGCTTTATAACATCTTACCACATTTGAAAGGCATTAAATTTTTATTCTACCTCCACTGATTGATTTCTAGAAAGTTTGAGTTCAGTTACAATAGACAATGCATAGGCAGTAGGGCTTTTAAAGTGAAGTAAAATAAAGAATCACATAATGAAAACATTACATAATTATTACAAAAAATCTAAGTTAAGAGTCATTGTATCAATTGAGCACTAGATTTCACTTTGAACTTCCTGGCAGCTAAGGCAAAACACAATTAGGCCCATGTCCCTTCTTAATTTACAAAGCAAAGCATGCTGGTTCATTAGGAGAGATGGAAATTTTTTCATTAGGAGAGATGGGGTTGTATGGCTGAATTCTAGTCAATTTGATTTGAGCTTGGCCAATAAAAACTTTCCCCATGTGCTCCTTCACACTCTTGCCCTGATTCATGTGTGGCAAGCTTGGAACACAAAAGATCAAAGTCTGGGGACCTGAATCCCTATTGGAGCTGCTCACCAATTAAAAATATCTGCTTCTATTCTACATGAACAAGAAGCAAATCTCTATCATGTTCGAGCTATAACATAGTCATTCACCACATGACATTTCAGTCAATAACAGACTGTATATATGAAGGTGGTCCCATAAATCATATTGCCTAGTGATGTAGCCATCTTAGTGTCTGCAATTACCCTCTCTGATGTTCCCACAGTGTCGAAATCACCTCATAGACACGTTTATTTCTTAGAATGTATTACCTTCCGTGTGTGGCATGTGACTGTATTTTACACAATTTGCAAACCAATAAAAATAGCTTCTAGTTTGGAAACTTATTGGCTAAATGATATCCAATTTTCTATTCTAACTATTAGTTTTACCTAAGGAAAAAATTTTAAATAATCTTCATGAACCATCTTATATTTTATCAGAGACAAGCAAAATCTACATTTTCTGAGGAAAGGGAGTGAAACAAAAATGAGTGATTTCACTCATGTATTTGAGATAGTGATTCTGAGGGCAGAAAGCAAAGAAGTAAGAAATGAGAATATGGAACATGAGACACATCTAGTAAGGCTTGTTCACTTGAATATCTTAATATTAAAGTTGAAGGGCAACAGAAAGATCTAGAGATGACTGAATCTGTAGCATCAGGAGAAATAACTTTAGAAAGAAGGGCATATCATGGAAAGGCAAGAAAGGGCTAAATCTCACTTTCTGTGTCCCTTGGAGCCCAGCCTGCCTGACGGGGAATCAGAATGCTTAGCTTCATCCTATTGAAGTAAAGGAGTATGCTCTGTACACCCTACTACAGAATATAGCTACAGGCACCTTTGGACATTATAAGAATAACAATGATAGCATGAGTTTTTCAAATGTGATTATGTTATTACTCCTCAGTCACAATTTTAAAACTTGCAGAATGGTCTCCTGAATTTCTCTGGTTATCTTTGAGAGGAAGTTAACCCAAGAGCATTGTGTTTGGGGTCCATTCACTGCCCCCCAAGACAGCCTTGTTCCCAGGATTCTCACTGTACAGTCTCTGGAAACTTCCTACTAGGGTGTTTACCATACCCCTCTCAGGCTGAACTATTAGCCCTTCCTACTTTGAGCATAACCACCTCCTCTTTTAAATGTGGTTTTAGGTGATTTTTTTTTCTAACCATAGTTAAAGCTAAAGATTGAACAGGACTTGGGTAAATGGGAGCACAGAGCAGAGAGTAAAGGGTCAGCCTCTGGCTCTTGGTCTACAACCTGGGTCAGAACTGATGTGCCAGGAGATGGTGCAGAGGAGCTCAGGACCCAATCCAGAGACTCTAGCAGGTATAGGGCAAACTATGGCCCTAGATAAGGCCAACAGTAGAGCATCAGGATCCAAGGCAGACTGTCTTGACACTCAGAAATCAATAATAAAGAAGACAAAAAAATTACTCAGATGCTTACATAGCCAGAGTCAGAAGAAACTCATACATATCAAGCCCCAATAGAGGTCTCCCCAAATTCCATTTTCCTTAGAGTCTATTTTTACTTCTCACGCATAAAATCAGCAACTATAGCCAGTCATAAGAGTTGTCTTTTGAAGCTTCTAAGAAAATATAAAATAAGGTTCACATCAAAATAATATAAATACCCAGAAACCTCATTTCTCTCAGCATTCTGAGGGCTGTGGCAAAGTTTGAGTAACACCATTTTACAATTCTATGAATAATACAAGTCTCACTCTCTTCAGGCTGATAGATGACTTTTTGACACCATCACTTGAAAGAAAATGAAATCCGCAGTTACTTTTCTAGTACTTCTACCCACATAACTTCTTCATTCCAAAGAAGAGGAGCAAGATATAGATTAGAATCTTTGCCTGCTAATAAAATGAGAAGTTGGAGATGGAGGAGTTATGCCTTTTTACTCTCCCATGTTAAGTGATGCTTTGGAAACCCTTGTAGCCAACACTTCCTACCACAAGGGAAAGGAACCCAGGAAAATGATAGCATGGGTCGCTGGAAGTTTCATTTCCTTTAGGAACTACATGAATGAGAATGAACACAATGTTATGAGTTATGTAGTTCAACTTCCACTCATTGAATAATATTCGATGTTAATGGAGTACTTACTCTGTACAGCAAGCACTCTTTAAAATGCTTTCCTGATAAGACCTCATTTAATCCTCAAAAAAACCTTATTATCCCTATGTTAGAACTAAAGGCAACTGAATTTCTATGTTAGAAATAAAGAAAAGTGGGAGGTGCAGTAATTTGGAAAAGTAACCTTAAAAATGCCAAGACTGGTATTCAAACCCAGGAAGTCTGATTTTTGGCTCTTAAATCCTAAGTGATTCTGACTTGTTTTCAACATTGTACAAGGAACATAAGCATTATTACTTGCTTTATTCCTAAATGTTGCTGCTAATATAATACATGTTATTTCATGGGCAATATATGTAAAATATTCCCTGCACAATTCTAAGTCCCAACTTCCTGTTTTTCATTTGTATTATTACTGCTATTTAAGGATATGAATTTCATTTAATACCTAACAACTCTATTCAGCCCCAAACAAGCAATCTGTGTATTTAAATGAAAAGCAAACAAGCAATGCAGGAGGTAAGAAATCTGTTGCTAGTCTTGTCATTGGTAACAGCATATCTTCAGTGACTGGACGACATAATCACTGCCTTTAGAATTCTGAGTTTCAGGTCAGCTGCTGAGAACAGTGCTTCCTTTTACAGAAATCTACACTTGGGGCCTGTGGGCCTGATGCTTGGAACAGTTGGACTAGATTCTGTTGAAATCATCTAGCGCATTGTCTTCTCTCCACATCCATGCTGTGTTTGGATGCCTCGACATTTGCATTGGATTATTCCAGCCTATGTCTAGTGAGAGTGCTAAAGAAAATATGGTTCATTTTTTCTTGAAATCACACCTCCCAAGCACAATGCTTTTTAACAAAATATAGATTTTTCCATGTTCATGCAAGCTTTGACTCATGTTCCCTTCTCCATTTGGGTCCAGCAGTACCTACTTTCCTGGCTGGTAATTTCAAACCAACTGGTCCAAGCTTTGAAATATTTACAGGGCAAACAAACCACTTGAGGTTGAATTTTCAAGTTTTATTTGCATTCATTAAAGATTAATCTATAGGGGCAGGTATTTGGCCTGGAAGGAAAACTTTCAGCTAGGATGCCTACGTTCCACATCTGAATGTCTGGGTTTGATTCCCACCTCCAGCTCCTGATTGCAATTTCACACCCTGGGAGTCAGGGATGATGGCTCTTAGAATTGGGTTCTCGCCACCCACATGGGAGACCTTGATGGAGTTCTCAGTTCTTGGCTTTCACCTGGCCCAGCCTTGGCCATGATGGGCATTTGGGATATGAATAACAGATGGGAGTACTCTCTCTCTCTCTCTCACTCTCTCTTTCCCTCTCTCTCTCCCTGTGTGCGTAATGCTGTCTCAAGAATAAATAAATAATTTAAGAAAAAAAAAGATTAATCTGTAGTTTGAAAAGAATACCCACCCCCAGCCTTCGAGCAGTTTCACTCACACATCAATTTTATAACATGGTCTCTCCTGATAGACCCTAGCGTCCAAATCCCTTGTGTTCTTAGCACCAGAACAAAACTGCTGCATTTTGGTTCATTCCAGAGTAAAAGCTGTCATAATCTGCTGTTAGGTTTTTCTGAATGTCCTCAAGCTGTCAGAATGCTTGCTATGTCTATCAAAATATGCCAAATTCATCTGGGGCATTGGGCATGAGCAGCACTGAAATCTTTCACACAAGTGGAGTTAGATGAATAGCACACACATGAAGATTAAAAATGAGAAAAGCATAGGACAGAACATGTCTTTGCTACTAAATATGATAGATTCCATTACAATGAAATAGTTGACACCACTGAGACATTAATTTGTCAATGCAAGTGGAATCTAGCATATTAAACAGAACAGGGAATGATGGGATTTCAGTGGCCAGCAACGTTTTTGGAGGGATGGCTACTGAGTAAAAGTTGTGCCAGTTTCTAGCCACAATAAATATTAGATTTCATCATGTTTTGTTAATTTCAAGATAGCATTTCAAAATAGTATATGCTGTTTCAAATTAAGATGGATACTGTTAGCACTCTTGGAAGACTGTATGAATCCCTAAGATTATATTGTAGCAAGTACAATGAAGTTGAGAGAATGTTGGCTTCTGTAAACCCAAATTCCATATCCCAGAATACTTCTTCCTATCTACATTAGAAATTTAAAAATCACTTTGTTATATGCTGTTCCTTATGCCTGCTACAGAATTCCAAATTAATTGACTAAAAGAGAGAAGGAAACTATTCATTAATAGTTAAATTTCTCTGGCTTACTTTCCATGTAGAATTAAAATTGGAACTTCTAATCTTGTTTTTATTGGCAATACCCCAAGATCTATGAAAAAGAGTTGGGCACTGGTCTCTCACTTGGGCCACTGAGACAAAAAGAACATCACAGTCATATTTGGAAGGGGCTGTGCCATCATGGTGAGGCAAAGGAGAATTTTCAACAATTGGATGCATGTGTTTGTGTTTTCCAATTTCCACATCCACATTAAATGGCAAGAAGGTCATTAGGAGGAGATAAATGAGAGATCTTTCCTTACAACTATTAAATTTTTCTTTCCCAAAGATGTGTTGATCTCTAAGAAAAACTTTTGTGCACAAATAGTCAATACTTGATAGCAATGATATGCAAGTGCAGCAATTTCACACTAAATACTTGGCTCAAAGAACTGAGCCATAAAGTCCCAAGTACATAGTATAAAAGGCAGGCCTGACCAATTATTTTCAATTCCCTGCTTTAACCATTGATTATATATGTAAAACAATTAAAGAAAAAAATCCCTTTCTGTTTTATTCTACTCTCCTTTATGAGCAATTCAAACTCCCCAGTCAGTAAGCTTCCCACTTACCTCAAAGGCCCTCTGTATTTTCACAAAGTCACCCACGCAGAGCTGGTTTTCAAGCAGGCGCGTGTGGTAGTCTTCACCTTCTATTCGCTCAGGGCTCCTTGGCCCAGGCTGTGACCTTGTGTTTAACTCAAGTACATCATTCTGGTAATTCAGAATGGCCTCCCCTTTTTTCTGCATCCTTCAACTATTTTGATATCTTTTATTGTCCTTCAACAGGTGCCTTTGAAAAGAAATCCAACTTAACCATAGAATTCCAAAATGAAAGCACCAACCTTTCAACAGATGCAATTGGAAGGCAAAAATTGTTCAAGCTGAGGTACAAAATAAAACCCTCAATGCCATCACTTACTTGATTCTACAGTATATTTTCAAAATCCACACTTAAAGGGTTTTAAAACACCCCCTCCTTCCACTCTGTTGAACCCGGCTTGATTGAAGATGTGTAATGTTTATAGCAACTGGCACAGAATGCAGCTCCTAATCTTTGTTTCAAATGCATTAGAAAAGCAACTTCTCAACATCTCTTTGGCTAACCCTGCTTCCTTTAACATGCTGTGGTTTTCAGCTCCATGTTCTTGTCTGGAGGCGCAGCTGCAAGGGTCTTCCCAACAAAGAGCTTGTCTCTGAAGGCCACCTTCACAGCAACACGGAGTTGTTTGCTTCATCTCTCCTCGGTGTCTCTGTGTGTTTCCAGGCAACCAACAGAAAGCCAACCAAAACTTTCCTTTTCCCTCCTCCCCAGCTAATGAAGGTTTGAATATGTAATGTAAATGCTGAAGTTTTTTTAAAGAAAATTCAGGTCACTCATTTTTTAATTAAGTTCATCCTGTATATTTTTTAATATTCATTTATTTACATTTATCTAAAACACAGAGAAAGAGAGAGAAATCTCTCATCCACTGATTGATTCCTTTAATGCCCACAACAGCTGGGGCTGAACCAGGCCAAAGCCAGGAGCTCAAGAACTCCATTAGGGTCTCCCAGATGGATAGCAGGGACCCAAGTTCTTCAGCCATCACCTGCTGCCTCCCAGGGTGCATGTTTGCAGGTAACTGAAATGGAGAACAGACCTGATCCAAAGCGGTGGCATAATCACCATGCCAAATGCTCACCTACTTCATGAATTATTTTTGAAAACTTTAGTTAGTTAGTTAAAAGGCAGAGTTAGAGCTAGAGAGAGATAGTGAGATAGAGAAGGAGAGATAGAGAGAGAGAGGGATTCACACCCCGAATGGCAGCAACAGCCAAGACTGGGCCAGGACAAAGTGGAGAGCCAAAACTCCATCCTGGTCTCCTATGTGTGTGGCAGGAGCCCAGGCACTTAGGCCAATTTCCCCTGATTTCCCAGGCCATAAGCAGGGAGCTGGATTGGAAATGGAGCAGCCAAGACTAGAACTGCTGCCCATGAGGGATACCAGAGGTGCAAGCAGCAGCTTAAACTACTACACCATAGTGCCAGCCATTAAAGAAAACTTTTATAAATGTATTTTCTGTGAAGAATGTCTTATGTTATGAAACAATATCCAATAAAAGAGCACAGCTTTCTGAAATCATCTGTTTTCTACACAGGATTTTGTTCTGACTTAATAAGAATCCATTCTGTATGTTCTTTTTGTTTAAATTTCTAGGCATGAGGTACTTCAAAAATTTATAGAAAAATGGAATTTAAAAATTTATTTGGGTACAAAAAATTTTGCAGTCCATGATAGTTGCTTTAGAATGTGCAATTTTCAGGAGCTTTTTGAAGACTCCTCACAGGCATGGATTTCAAAACTTTTTATACCAAAGTAATTTTATGCTAAATCCATTTCCCATGAACTTTTTAAAGTACCCTCATACATAAAATATAGAAGGTTCTAAAAACAACTCATTAAAAATGTGGAGTGAGGGGAAATACTGCATAACACAATGTGATAAAACTAATGGCAAATTTACTTACAAAATTACACTGGTTCAGCTAATAATAATGAAAAGGTGGAAAAAAGGCAACTTCTTTTTAAGTAGTTTCCATTGTTCTAGACACTACACTAACTCTTTATATTCCTTATCTTGTTTAGACAGCTTCACAACTCTGCAAAGCAAATAATTATCATGATCCACATTTTACTGCTAAAGTGACAAAAAAGACGTCAAGGGCCACACAGTAAGATCTGGAATAGGGCAGTATGCTCACAAGCTTCAGAGCCTCCACTGAAGATAAATGCCCTCTTTGTAGTTGACTGTCATCTCTGTACACCGAAACTTTGGCACTAGGCATTCTGTAAGGTTTCTTCCAACTCCACATTCTATAAGATGGTATGTACCAGGTGCATGGTGATACACAGTACATTGCCTACAGCACAGAGAAGGAAGCATCCTGTGGGCATTCCTGCACCAGTGCTAGAAAAACAACGCAATTTACTTCATGCATCCATTATTTGTCTGCCATTTATTCAAAAAAGTCACTTATAAAAGACCCACTGGGTGTCAAATGCCAAAGCAGTTTGCCCCAGTCCTTGGGATCATTTTACAATTTAGTCAGAACCATTTTCCATCTAATTCATCTCTTGTGGTAATTCCAACATTTGCTCTGCATGGTGCTGTGTTGAGGAGGATTCTGAAGTCATGGATAGGCTCCACAGAAACAAGTAGTGTGACAGGTGACAGATCTGTGCCACAGGCACACAAGGGTACAGGGAGACATCTTAGCCACAAATTCACTTTCCCTGGCTTAGACCTTCCTGTACATTAGAAAAACCTTTTTAAGTCCAAATATTATAAATCCACCCATGTTTTTTTTACATGGGAACAAAATGTGTCTCCTTGCCATCCTAGTTAGTAAGCTAATAATAGCATAGATCAGCTGGATTGGCCTGATAAATGCTTGTAAAATATTTTATAGTGATATTCTGGATATTTTAGCTTAGTTTAGTAACAGACACTAATGAGGGAAAGAAGAGGAAATAGAAGAAACACTCGGTGAATCTGCTCCAGGAAAGGTAGGTATCCCACTGGCTGAGGATGCAAAATTCTCTAATTATTCACAGAAAATCAAGCTGCCTAACCTATTTGGCTTCCACAGATACAGCTCTAAATGCTTTCATTACTCAAAACCGGAAAATATAATGAGCAGCTAGCAATTTATGGTGGAAGTTAATCAATTGACACAGTTTCTTTCTGGAAATGTATGGCATTAGAAGCAATTTTTTATCATAAAGTCATAAATGGCTCTGATCTTTTTTGCAACTGTTTGGCTCATTTTCGGGTTAAATTGCTGCAGCTCTGTAAAAATCTATAACTAGCCCCTTGACTGCTGAAATCCACCATCCTGCTTACCATGAAATTAAATATGATTTTATGAAAATCTGCCACAGGCCAGGCCAATACTAGACTCCTTGGGGAATGTTGAAGAGATGAAGACCGTGTTGACTTTCAAGCAGTTGACAGTCAAGAGAGAAGGCTAGCAAATAACACTTGCTCTTTTCTGTAGGGCGTGGCCAACACTCCAAAAGCATAGTAGAGCACTAAGCACCCAAGAGGGCAGAGTAGGCTCATACATCCCTTGGCCTTTGTACTCTTTGGAGACTAAATAATTCCCATCTGTGTCCTTATCATAACTCTCCAGTCCACACTCAAATTCCCACTTGCTTTCTCCCCCATCATTTAGCCCCACCAATCTAAATCTACACCTCCCCTTGCCTCTGACTCCTTTTCCCTTTGTGTGCCCTCTATCCCTGCTAGAGCCTAACATTCTGAATCTTTGGCTACAATTCTCCCTCCAGCCCATCACTTGAATTGAAGCCAGTTTGAAGGCTGAGTGACTGGTATGGGTTAGAGCTGGATAGGAGTTGGGAATTCTGGAGTTCTATTGCACAGTAGGGTGAAGACATACCATGTTAATTCACTCTATATTACTGAATTAAAAAAAAAACTAAAGGATAAAGATTTGGGGATGTTTTCACTCTAAAGAAATATTAGATGCTTGAAGGATAAATATATTTACCTCAATTGGTAAATGTTTACACATAATGAAACATCACATGGGGCCCCTTAAAGATGAGCATATGTGTTTTTCAATTTTTTTTTTAATTACACAAGAAAAAAGAAACCAGTTTCCTCTTACCAACCCCATTTCCCATCAAACCATCTCAAATCCAGGCTGTGTCTTGTCCAGTCGCCATTTCTGTGAGCCCGGAGAAGGGTGTCTTCCCACAACTTTCCTGCTTCTTGAATCTGGGCCTTCCTAGCATGGCCCCAGCAAGTGACCAAACAGCCCATGGCTCAAAGGAAGCTTCCTCCCAGGGCCCAGCGGGAAGCACCAGTCCTGCCTTTAACATCTTTTAAGCCCTCAGTAAAAAGTTTATTTCCTTCCTTGAGCACCATTTTTTCCAGTTAGAATTAATTACTCCTTCCACGCTGCAGCCGCAGTGTTTTGTTTATAATTTAACCACAGCACTTTTTCTTTCTGTCCTGTAATATAATTAGTTGTCTGTGTATCTCTCTCCCACTAGATTAACTCCTTAGCACCAGGGATGATGCCTCAATAATGCCTTCAGGCTTACTTTGCCAGTGCAGAGCTTTGCCTAAAGGACACAACAGTTTAGTACTGAATGCTCACTTACAAAATAAGATGGGTGAAAGGCACATTCACCTATAACCTTGAGTTACCAGGGAAGGTCCTTGGGAATGGGCAGCACTGAATGAAAGACAGAAATCTGTAAAAAGATAAACTTAATGACTGAATCAAAATTTGAGGTTATATCCTCAAGCCACTTAATAAAAGAAACCACTCAACAAGTTTGTGAAGCAAAGCCTTTACTTCCATACGCTCCATTGTGATGAAATATGCGAACATGTGTCAGGGCTCTAATCTGTCCCCAACAGCACTCCAGGACCTCAGAAAAACAGGGAGGAATGAGGCACTTCTCTGTGCAACCCACACACCTCTTCTCTGCTCGGACATTGCTCAGAGACACATGCAATTGTTGGTTTAAAATTAATCCAGTCTTTTGAGAAAGTAGGTTGTTCTTACTCTGCACAATATTAGGTTAGTCTATGTTTGATCTACTGAATGATATTCAAGGTAACAAAGCTGTATTTTCATAACAATTTTCCCAAACTTTTCAAGTATTTGAAGACAGAATTCATAACATCATTATATCTTAAAATAACCCAACATACACTTTTTGCGATAAATCACATATCATATGTTAAATTCTAGTCTAACAAGTAACCATAGCCAAATTTAAAAATGTTTACAGAAGTAGTATGAAAAAACTAAGAAGATCCTAATTATTATTTTACATGTTCCTACTTATTGGAAGCAAAGTGTTGTGATTTTTCTCAGTAAGAACTTAGTATCTTCTGAATTTATATTCAAGCAAATGCTTAAAAGTATCCTAAAGTTCAATTCACTTATGCAAATTCTGATGATCAGTGCCAAAGCAAATCACTTTTGGGTTCCTCTTTACTCACAGACATCCGTCTCTGAAATCCAGCGTCCTTGTTTCCAGTCCCATGCAGGTTTCTTGGTCCACAGCAGGGCTTTTCCTAGGGAGCCACTTACTGGGCAATTACTCTGAACTAGGTTTCCAAATTCCTTTACGCTTCCTCTCTGAGAGAACACTGCACTCTATTCTGCTCACGGTTTTCAAACACTTTGTCAAAGTCACCTTGATATTGAACACTTGCATCCATGTATAAAACCCCTTAAAAAAAAGTCATAAAATCATTGCATGAAAGGAGTCACTGAGATCCAGTAAACACTTATTGATTGCCTTCCTGAAGAAAGACAGAAAGCATATAGTTGGAAATTAACAATTATCGAGTTCCCAGCATATGCCAAACACTACATTAAGCACTTTAACAAATATTATTTTACTAAATCTCATCATATCTCTGTAAGATACTTAATAATTAAGTATCTTAAATATTTCCCTTCTTTAACTGATGAAGAAACTAAGCAAAATTCAATACTCCACCCAACTTCATATAACTTGCAAATGACAGAATACAATAATGCAAGTGCAATAATAATGCATAATGCAATGCTATGCACTGGCTAAGAACTTTACTTAGATTATTTTATTCAATTCTCCAGGAAACTCTATGATATGAGGACTATTATCATCACCAATTTTTAGATGAAGAAACTGAGTTTTAGATTAAATAATTTGCCCTGGATGACCCAGCAAAGAAGTAGCAATGCTAGGATTCGAACTGAAATTCTTTCCATGAATTCCATAGAGTAAAGACCTGTGCTGGATAATCCTCTACCATCATAAATTATAATCCAGGGACCAGCACAGTGGCATAGTAGGCTAAGCCTCTGCCTATGATGCCAGCATCCCATATGGGCACCAGTTCATATCGTGGCTGTTCCTCTTCTGATCCAAACTCTGCCATGGCCTGAGTAAGCAGTGGAAGATGGGCCAAGAGCTTAGGCCCCTTTACCCATGTGGGAGGCCCAGAAGAAGCTCCTCTGAGAGGAGGAGCTTCAGATCAGCCCAGCCCTAGCCACTGCTGCCATTTGAGGAGTGAACAAGTGGATGAAAGACCTCTCTCTCTCTGTCTCTCCCTCTCTCTGTAACTCTATCTCTCACATGAATAATAAATAAAATTAAAAAAAAAACTTCCAGCCCAGTTTGAGAGTTAAGATACAAAAAAAAAGCAAGGAAATAAAGTACATAGCAGGTAATTCTGAATCTACAGGGCTTGGCATTTGGAGTCAGAATTCCAAGTTCAATTATTGGTTCTCTCATTTTCAGTACTATAATCTCAGACAGGTTGTATCATTTCTCAAAATAAAGAGAACAACATTGTTTATCTCATAGTATGAATTTCAGACTAAAATAAAAAAATATAGTGAAAGCTCTATGCAAATAATAATACATTATGTACATGAATTAATATGAATACTAGCACACAGTTGGAGGAAGGCAAATTTCCTGCATCTTCTGAGAAAATAGGTCGTAGTTCACAGAGGGTTTGGAATATCATCAATGTAAAACAAAATCAGGGAAAACCATCTGCATCACTGTATTTCACAATGGAGCAGAGATTCTGTAATCATTTTCCTTGCTTTTTAGGAAGGTTTTATGTCTAAATCCATCCTGAGAGCAATGCTATATAAATATTTCAACATTAGTTATAAAGTGCAATGATTATGAGTGGGTATGTGGTTTTATCACATTGAAGAAAACATTTTCTGCCTTAGGATTAATCAGAGCTAATGGCAGATACATTAAGTCTTCCCTAAGAATACCTGGTCTGTTTGGCACTGTCCGAACCTAATTTTTTTTAACTGCAAAAATGATACTCCAATCAATGTAGCTCCCGTCTGTTATAACTTGACCCTCTAAGACTGAGTGCCCAACTCATAAGAATCAGATTTGTTTATAAAGCATAAAAACTATATTCTGAGGATTAAGATGGTGGAATAGGGAGGGAGCTTGCTGCTCTAGTCTAGGAGAAGATAGTTTTTAAAAAATGGAAAGAGTTCAGTCTCAGGGCATAGTTAGGGAGAAAACAACAGAGGAAATTCTATGGAAATTGGAGGGACACAGTGGACCTACACGGAGGATGAGACCATGTACAACTCAGGACCCTAACAATGAGAGCTTCCGCACCAGCATTGGAGAGTGAGGTGAGACCAAACTGCGGCAACCCAAGTCACTGGCAAAAAAGCTACAGGAAGAGCCTAGAGGGAATCCGGCTTGGAGCCCTGTGGGGGAGAGTGTACCTCCCAAACTAGAGGAGAAAAAAACAACAGGGGAGCACGTTTCTCTCTCCCCGATCACTCTGCAACTGCACCCTATAACAAGCTGATAGGAAGCAGACTCAATTTTGGACATATGTAACAGCTGCGCCAGCCCTGACAGCCCTTGTCCTCACCCAGCAACCAGTCAAACAGAGACTCCTGAGTGTGGAGGGGAGAACAAAAGGGGACTGGGTGCTTGTGACTGTGGCAGGTTTGTGTGCCAGGACTGGGAATACACTGAGACCATGTGGGAAGACTCAAGGTGTGGCTGGGATATTGGGTAGTCACTGTGGAAGACTTCACATGGTCAGGGCTCCCTAGTTACCTGGCAAGAGACATTGCTGGGGAATCTGAGCTTATACTGAGAACTACAGAGTTCCTTTGTGTGGTCCTTGTGGCAAAGTGGATGAATAATACACCCATTGGAGCTAGTGCCCAGGCACTGATCTCATTCAAGGAGAAGAGATCAGCTGAGTCTATGCCAACAGACAAGAAGAAACCTACCCTCTGATTGAAAAGAGAGAGAGATTTATGACACCAAACCTGTGTATGTCACTTCAGACATGCCCTTCACCCTGGAGAACTGAACAGAGTTCCCTGTCATAGCCACCATGCACCTCCAGGTATTCACTGAAAACAGACACTTCAATAATCTACAGAGGAATAGTACAAAGATAAAAGAAGAAGCCAACAAGTGTCTCCACAAATGCCAAATAACAAGTGCACCAATTCAATAAATAAGAATAAGGAAGACAATATCATGCCCCCAAAACAACACAACACTTCAATACTAGATTGTGAAGATGGTGAGACTAAAGAAATGCCAGAAATGGAATTCAAAAAATTGATCATAGGATTAATTAGAAGTAATCAGAAGCAAATGCATGAACTAATGAAATCTGTACATGACATGAAAGAAAATATCTCCCATGAAACTGAGATCTTAAAGAGAAATCCAAATGAAATCTTGGAAATGAAGAATTCAATAGAACAAATAAAAAATGCAAAGCAAGCCTTAACAACAGAACCAGAGAAGCAGAAGAAAGAATATCCAACTTAGAAGACAAATAGCAGGGAATTATACAGGCAGACAAAGAACAAGAATAAGAAATTAGAAAACTAAAAAACAATTGGGAATCTACAGGATATTATCAAATAACCCAACATATAGGTTCCAGGAGTTCCTAAAGGCATGGGAAGCGAGAAGGATGGGGCTGGTGCTGAGACACAGCATATTAAAGCCCTGGCCTGAAGTGCCAGCATTCCATATGGGCACCGTTCTAGTCCCAGCTGCTCCTCCTCCAATGCAGCTCTCTCCTGTGGCCTGGGAAAGTAGTATAAGATGACCCAAGTGTTTGGACCTCCACATGGAGGACCTGAAAGATGCTCCTGGCTCCTGGCTTCAGATAGGCTCAGCTCCAGCTGTTGTGGCCATTTGGGGGTGAGCCAGAAGATGGAAGACCTCTGTGTGTGTGTGTCTTCACCTCTCTCTGTAACTCTGTCTTTCAAATAAATAAAAATGAATCTTTAAAAAAGAGAGAGGGAGAGAGAATCCTTAGAAGGCCTTTTTAGTGAAATGATCACAGAATATTTCCCTAATTTGGAGAAAGAAAAGGACACCCAAGTACAGGAAGCACATAGAACTCCTAATAGACATGATCAGAAAAGTTCTTCACCAAAGCACATTGTAATCAAGCTGTCCATGGTAAAACATAAAGAAAAGATTCTAAAATGTGCAAGAGGGTCCAGTGCTGTGGTGTAGCAGGTAGGTCCACTGCCTGCAGTGCCAGCATCCCATATGGGTGCCGGTTCAAGTCCTGGTTGCTCCATTTCCAATCCAACTCTCTACTGCGGCCTGGGAAAGCAATGGAAAATGGTCCAAGTGCTAGGGCACCTGCACTCACATGGGAGGCCCAGAAGAAGTTCCTGGGTCCTGGCTTCGGATCAGCCCAGCTTTGGCTATTATGGCCATTTGGGGATGAAACAGTGGATGGAAAGACATTTCTCTCTCTCTCTCTCTCTCTCTCTCTGTCTCTGTCTCTGTTTCCTTCTCTGCCTCTGCCTCTCTGTAACTCTGTCTTTCAAATAAATGTTTAAAAAATATGCACAAGAGAAACAATGAAACCCGGTCATTTGCAACAAGATGGAGGAATCTGGAAAACATCATGCTGAGTGAATTAAGCCAGTCCCAAAGAGACAAATATCATTTGTTTTCCCTGATTGGTGACAACTAACTGAGCACCAAAGGGGAAACCTGTTGAAGTGAAATGGACACTATAAGAAACAATGACCTGATCAGCTCTTGTCCTGACTCTTGATGTACAATGTAATACTTTATCCTTTTTAGTATTTTTGTTGTTGTTTTTGTTGTTGTTGTTCTAGTACTAGTGGTTGAACTCTGTAACTAACACACAATTATTCTTAGGTGTTTAAATTTTAACTGAAAAGTGATCCCTGTTAAATTTAAGAGTGGGAAAAAGAGAGGGAGGAGACGTACAATTGGGGACATGCTCAATCGGACTTGCCCCAAATGGTGGAGTTAGAAATGTGCCAAGGGATTCCAATACAATCCCATCAAGGTGGTATGTACCAATGCCATCTCACTAGTCCATGTGATCAATTTCAGTTCACAATTGATGACTCTGATAGGTCTAAGAGTCAAAGGGATCACACAAACAAGACTAGTGTCTGCTAATACTAACTGATAGAATCAAAAAGGGAAAAAACGATCCAACATGGGAAGCGGGAGACACAGCAGACTCATAGAATGGCAAATGTCCTAAACAGCACTCTGGCCTCAGAATCAGCCCTCAAGGCATTCAGATCTGGCTGAAGAGCCCATGAGAGTATTGTAGGCATGGAAAGCCAAGACACCATGGAAAAGAAAAAAAAAAAAAGAAGAAGACCTAAATGAAACATCTCTGCGAGTGAGATCCCAGTGGAAAGAACGGGGCCATCAAAGACGGAGGTAACTTTCTCCGAAGGGAGGAGAGAACTTCCACTTTGACTATGACCCTATCAGAATAAGATCAAAGTCAGCGAACTCTAAAGGCTTCCATAGCCTTGGCAACTCATGACTACAGCCTAGGGAGATAATTGACGCCATAAACAAGAGTGTCAAATTGTTAAGTCAGCAACAGGAGTCACTGTGTACTTACATCTCATATGGGATCTGTCCTTAATGTGTTGTCTAATGTGAAGTGATGCTATAACTAGTACTGAAACAGTATTTTTACACTTTGTATTTCTGTGTGGGTGCAAACTGATAAAATCTTTACTAAGTATATACAGAATTGATCTTCTGTATATAAAGATAATTGGAAATGAAAAAAAAAAAAACCTGGTGTTAAATTGGAAATGGCATAGAAAATTAATTTTTTAAAATATCATGTAGGATCTCTCTCTTTAATGTGCTGTACACTCTTATTTAATGCTATAACTAGTACTCAAACAGTATTTTTTCACTTTGTGTTGCTATGTGGGGGCAAACTGTTGAAATCTTTAGTTAATATATACTAAACTGATCTTCTGTATATAAAGAGAATTGAAAATGAATCTTGATGTGAATGGAAGGGGAGAGGGAGTGGGAAAGGGGAGGGTTGTGGGTGGGAGGGAAGTTATGGGGGGGAGCCATTGTAATCCATAAGCTGTACTTTGGAAATCTATACTCATTAAATAAAAGTTTAAAAAAATATATGCACAAGAGAAATGCCAGATTACTTTCAGAGGATATCCAATTAGACTCACAGCAGACTTCTCATTAGAAACCCTACAGGCTAAGAGAGACTAGCGAGATATACTCCAAGTCTTAAGAGAAAAGAACTGTCAAATGAGAATACCATACCCTGCAAAGCTCTCATTTTTGAATGAATGTGAAATAAAGACCTTCCATGACAAAGAGAAATTGAAAGGATTTCTCACCACCCATCCAGCCCTGCAGAAGATGTTTAAAAATGTGCTGCACACAGAAACACAGAAACATTTACATCACTACAAAAGAAGGTAAAGGAAGAAAACTCCCAGTAAAAATATGAAGGAAAGCCAAAGTAAAAAAAAAGAAAGAAAAAAAGAAATATTTATAGAAAAATGGCAGGGCTAAATTGTAACTTATCAATAGTTACCATGAATATAAATTGCCTCAACTCTCCAGTTAAAAGACATGGACTGGCTGAATGGATTAAAAAAACAAAACCCATCTATTTGCTGTGTACAATAAACACATCTCATCAACAAGGATGCATGCAGACTGAATGTAAAAGGTTGGATAAAGATATTCCATGCTAATAGAAACCAAAAAAGAGATGGTGTAGCCATTCTAATATCAGACAGAATAGACTTTAACACAACAATTATTAAAACAGACAAAGAAGGACACTATGTAATGATTAAGGGTTCAATTCAACAGGAATATATGACTATTGTAAACATATATGCACCTAAATACAGAGCACCTGGCTATGTAAGCGAGATGTTAAGGGATGTAAAGGGAGTCACAGAATCAAATACAATAGTAATGGAGGATTTCAATACCCCACGTTCAGCAAGGACAGATCAACCAGACAGATAATCAACAAGGAAACAGTAAAGTTAATCAACACTATAGACCAAATGGACCTAACAGATATCTACAGAACTTTTCATCCTACAGTTGCAGAATAAACATTCTTCTAACCTATGCATGGAACTTTCTCTAGGATTGACCACATGCTAGGCCATAAAGCAAGTCTCAGCAAATTCAAAAAAATTGAAATCATACCATGCATCTTCTTGGACCACAATGCAATGAAGCTGAAAATCAATAACTCAGGAATCTCTAGAATATATGGAGACTGAATAACATGCTCCTGGATGAACAGTGGGTCAGAGAAAATATTCAAAATAAAAATCAAAAAATTTCTGAAAACAAATGAAGATGACAATACAACATTCAAACCTTATGGAATACAGCAAAAGCAGTATTAAAAGGAAAACTACAACTATTGATGCCTAGATCAAGAAATTGGAAAGGCACCAAATAAATGAGCTATCAATGCATCTCAAGAATCTAGAAAAACAACAGCAAACCAAATCCAAAACTAGTAGAAGAGAATTAAAATTAGAGAAGAAATCAACAAAATTGAAATAAAAAAAACAACTGAAAAGATCAGCAAAATGAAGAGCTGACTTTTTGAAAAAATAAAGAAAATTGACACATCATAGTCCCAACTAACCAAAAAAAGGAAGAAGACCCAAATCAAAAAAATTAGAAATGAACAGATAATGTAAAACAGACACAACAGAAATAAAAAGAATCAAAAACTACTACGAAGAGTTGTGTGCCAAAAAACTGGGAAACCTAGAAGAAATGGATAGATTCCTGGACACAAATAATATACTTAAATTGAACCATGAAGACAGAAAACCTAAAAAGATCCATTACCAAGATGGAAATTGAATCAATAATAAAGACTCTCCCAACAACAACAAAAAAAGCCCAGGATTCATTACTGAATTTTACCAGACATTTAAAGAAAAACTAATTCCAATTCTTCTCAAATTATTCAAAACAATTTGAAAGAGAGGGAATCTCCCAAAATTCTTTCTATGAAGCCAGCATCACCTTAATTCCTAAACCTGAAAAAGCTGCAACTGAGAAAAAGAACTACAGACCAATTTCCCTGATGAACAGGTGCAAAAATGCTCAACAAAATTCTAGCCATTCAAATCTAACAATACATCATAAAGTTCATTCACAGGATTTATCCCAGCATCCAAGCATTCCCATTGAGATCCAGAACCAGACAAGGATGCCTACTCTCACCATTGCTATTCAACATGGTCCTTGAAATTTTAGCCAGAGCCATTAGGCAAGAAAAAGAATTCAAAGGGATTCAAATCCGCAAGGAGCAAGTCAAACCATCCTTATTTGCAGATGACATGATTCTATATATAGGGGATCCAAATGACTCCACCAAGAGACTATTGGAACTCATTGAAGAGTTTGGTCAAGTAGAAAGATATAAAATCAATACACAAAAAACAATAGCCTTTGCATACATAGACAATGCCATGGCTGAGAAACAACTTCCAAGATCCATCTCATTCACAATAGCTACCAAAAATCAAATACCTTGGAATAAATTTAACCAAGGATGTCAAAGATCTCTACAATGAGAATTACAAACATTAAAGAAAGAAATAGAAGATTAAAAAAACTGGAAAAATCTTCTATGTTCATGGATTGGAAGAATCAATGTCATCAAAATATCCATTCTCCCAAAAGCAATTTACAGATTCAATGCAATACCAATCAAAATACCAAAGACATTCTTCTCAGATCTATAAAAAAATGATGCTGAGATTCATTTGGAAACATAGGAGATGTCGAATAGCAAAAGCAATCTTATACAACAAATACAAAGCTGGAGGCATCACAATACCAAATTTCAAGACATGCTACAAGGCAGTTATAATCAAAACAGCCTGGTACTGGTAGAAAAACAGATGGATAGGCCAATGGAACAGAATATAAATGCCAGAAATCAATCCAAGTATCTACAACCAACTTATATTTAACCAAGGAGCTAAAACCAATACCTGGAGCAATGACATTCTCTTCAACAAATGGTGCTGGGAAAACTGGATTTCCACATGCATAAGTATGAAGCAGGACTCCTACATTACACCTTACACAAAAATCCATTCAAAATGGATTAAAGAGCTAAATCTATGACCTGATACCATCAAATTATTAGAGAATTTGTGGAACCCTGGAAGACATAGGCACAGACAAAGAGTTCTTGGAAAAGACCCCAGAGGCACAAGCAATCAAAGCCAAATTTTACAAATGGAAGTACACCAAACTAAGGAACTTCTGTACTGCAAAATAAACAGAGAAATTATTTGCAAACTATGCAACTGATAAAGGATTAATAACAGAATATATTAAGCGATCAAGAAACACCACATACAGAAATCAACAAACAACAAATGCTGGTGAGGATGAGGGGGAAAAGTTACTCTAATCCACTGTTGGTGGGAATGTAAACTGATAAAACCACTATACAAGACAGTATGGAGATACCTCAGAAATCTGAATATTGACCTACCATATGGCCCAGTCATCCCACTCCTGGGAATTTACCCAAGGAAAATAAAATCAGCAAATAAAGGTGTTATCTACACCCCCATGTTTATTGCAACTTAATTCACAATAGCTAAGACATGGAATCAACCTAAATGCTTGTCAACCAAAGACTGGATAAGGAAATTATGGGATATGTGCTCATTGGAATATTACACAGTCATAAAAAATAAAATCCTGTCATTTGCAACAAAATGGATGAATCTGGAAAACATCATATTTAGTGAAATAAGCCAGTCCCAAAAGGACAAATACTGTATGTTCTCCCTGATCTGTGATACTAATAGAGTACCTAAAAGGAAACCAGTAGAAGTGAAATTGACACTTTGAGAAGCAGTGACTTGAACAGCCCTGGTCTTGACTGTTGAGGATTAGTTTTTGTTTTCTTCTTTGTACTATTTATTGAACTCCTTACTTAACATAGAGTTAATCATATGTGTATAAAGTCAATTGAAAATAGATCTCAGTAAAAAAAAAGAATGGGAATACGAGAGGGCAGAAGTTTGTAACAATAAAGCTGTATAGTTCTGCATACATTCCTACAGATTTACTTCTAAGGGTACAGTTTAAAAACTTGTTATGATACCCGAAGTCCCCTTCAGCTGGATGATAAAAATACCATCTCAAGTGTTAAAGTGATCATATTAGTTGTTAAAGTGATCATATAGATAGGATTACATGTTAAAGGAATCATATAAATAAGATCAAGTGTCTGGTGATAATAATAGATTGGATTAAAAAGGAGAGAATGTTCCAACATGGGTAGTGGTCCACAGAGCAGACTCATAGAATGAAAGTCACTTTTCCTACATCAGAATCATCCCTTAAGGCATTCTGGTCTGGCTGAAAAGCCCACAAGAGCATTTCAGGCATGGAAAGCCAAGACACTGGCAAAAAAAAAAAAAAAAATGTCCTAAATGAAGGATCTCTGTAAGAGAGACCTCAGTGGAAAGAAGTGGTCATCAGATATGGATATTGTGTTCTCCGAAATGAGAAGAGAACTTCCACTTTACTTATGGCCTGCTCTAAATACTGACAGAGAATGTGGATTTAAAAGGCTTCCATAACCTTGGCAGCTCATGTCAAGAGCCTTAGGTGGTCACTGACATTATACATAAGAATGTTAATTGTTAAATTAACAAAAGGAGTCACTGCGCACTAATTTTAGATGCAGGACCTCTGTCCTCAATAAGTTGTATTATGAGAATTAACTGTAAAACTTGTTCTCAGTTTGTGTGTGTATGTGTGTGTGTGTGTGTGTGTGAAAAATGTTGGAATCTTTACTTAGTATAGAGTTGATCTTCTGTGTATAAAGTGAATTAAAACTGAATCTTAATGGAGAATGGGACTGGGGAAGGGAGAGGAAAGAGGAGGTGTGGTGGGAGTGGGAGTAGGAGGGTGGGTATGGTGGGAAGGATCACTATATTCCTAGTGTTGTACTTATGAAATTTGTACTCCTTAAATAAAAGGTTTCTTTGGGGGGAAAAAACTATATATGGGAAGTGGATTCAGTTCAATACGGATGCACTGAATGGCTTAACCACAAGTGAAGATCTGTGTGGATATACAGGCTAGAGGTTTAGGGGACAGTGGTGTAAAAGGGTAACGACTGAGAGCTTCCTGGGTGGCATCACAAGGGAGAATTGTGAGCCATTACAGTGCTTTGGGTGAGCACTGACCACCCGCTGGTGTGGCAAAGATGTAATATGGTAATAATAAATATCTCTGAAAGGTATCAAATGCAATGGTACAAGGGCCAGGAGACCCAACTTTTCGTGCCATACCCTCCATGTCCATGTGGTTCCAGACATTTACCTTCTTTGGGTTTCAGATTCCACAGTTATAAGTGGAGATCATTCCTGTATGCATACTTTCTAGTGTGCCTTGAGTCCCAACAAGATAACATATATGAAAACATATGCAACCAAAAAGGGCTGTGTGAGCGTTTCTTGGCTGCTTCATTCATTTGTTTTCCAATTTTTTTGGGTGACCTAACATGCAGAGGGCATGATGCCAATAGTTGTCAGTCATACATAATACCATTAAAAAAGGTAAAGTTGAAAATAACAGTAGTCATCTGCTTGAATCATATGAGTGCAGATGACATATTCTGTAAATCCAGTTAGTGAAAGACAGTTTGAATACAGTTGAAGAGGCACAGTGGATAGAATAAAGGTGGTTTTGTAAGAGGTGACAACTGAGTTGGTGTTATGGCTTGAATTTGGGAGCATACAGAATCTCACATTGGTGACCTTATTTGGAACAGGGTAATTGCAGATGTAATTAAGTCAAGATGATGTCATACTGCAGTGGTAAGATGGGCCCACATCAAAGAACTTTGTGCATAAACACATACACACACAGGGAAAGCCGTATGAGGATGGAAGTTTTGCCCTGACAAGTTAAGGATAAGGCCTAGAACAGATCTTTTCCTGGTGTCTTCAAGGGAGGATGGCTCTGCCACTGCCTTAATGTTAGAATGCAGCCTCCAGAACTTCTGCTGTGTAGGCCACTGAGTTTGTGGTGCTTTATTATGGCAGCCCTTGGTGTCATCCAATCCGTTATGTGGAAATACAAGGCACACAGATAGATGTGTGTGGATAGATACAAGTATATGCTAAGAATGGATATATTCGTACGTTTATTGTTATAATTAAGCTAACAATATGCAAATAAATATAACCTTTATAATACAATAATATAGTACTAAGGATCTAAACATTGGTACATAGTAAGCACCAAATAAATGTTTATTGAATCAGCATATAACAAGAATAAAGGAGATCATAGAGAAATGGACTGCCATCAAATCTATATTTTAATCTGTTTCATGAAACCAACCCTCTGCTTACCACACACAGAAAAATATCAGGAAAGTCCACAATTTTGTTAAAAATGCTACTTAACCTTTGTTTATTCTAAGTCTGTCTAGGAAAACAAGGAAATAAAATGGAAAATATCAATGAGAAGAAATTCAAAGTTTGCAAAAATCAAAGTTCTGAAACAAACGGCACTTCAAAAGACTGAAAGCTGTAATCCCAAGAGACCCTGCCGTAATAAATATTTCTCACACAACCTGAAGCTCCTGAGCACAAAGCCTCCAATTAAAAAGCCCTGAAGAGCAAGGGCCTCTATTTCTTCACAGCAAGAGCAGCAATTGTCAAATTAATATAGGAAGTATACTCCTGAATCACGTTGTTGCAAATCTGCTCCTAGAGGAAGCATCTTACCAAATTCACATGGAGCTTTCACAATCGCTGTCAGAGAAAATGAATCTCGATTTGCTCAACATATTTTGATTTTGTAATTTTCAAGATTAACCCTTGCCTTTGCCTGACCCAAATAAAGGCAAGCTTTAAAGATGCACTTCAGAATTAGGGAGTTATGCATGTTCAGAGCAGATGGTAGGAGAGCTAATTGCTGTGTTTGTGTCCACTACAGATGTGTGTGTGTGTGTGTGTTAAGGATGTGTGTGTGAGGACAGTTAATTCAGGAAAAAGGACTCATCTACCTATTGGGAGATATGCCAGTGGTGGCGGTGTGGCTTGCAACTTTGTCAAGCGGGACACTAAATAGGGAAATGAGTCAAGCTTTCAATCAAGAGGAAAATGGTACAGATCGATGACAATAGCCGACTGTGTGACCTTAGGAGAAGTAGCTTAATTTCTCTGGCTTCAGAATCTTCATCTGCAAAACTAAAAGACTAAATCATGCAATGTTTAAAGTTGCTTTCAGTACTTAATTTAAAAGGGAATGGAAGAAGTACTTGTTATAATGGTTAGGGTACCTCATGGGACTCCCGCATCCCCTATCAGAATACTTAGGTCCCAGTCTCAGCTCTATTCCTGATTCCAGCTTTCTCCTGTTGTGAACCCTGGGAGGCAGTGATAATGGCCCAAGTAATTGGATCCCTGTCACCCACATGGGAGACCCAGACAGAGTTCCAGGCTCCTGGTTTTGGCCTGGCCCAACATTAACTGTTATAGGCATTTGAGGAGTGAACCAGTGAATGGGAGATCTCTGTCAGTCTCTTCTCTCTCTTGGTTTCCTTTTCTAGCCTTCAAATAACACACACACACACACATATATATATATATATATATATATATATACATCTTAATATATATTCATATATTTATATATATTTTAAAGATTTTATTTTTTTATTTGAGAGGTAGAGTTATAGAGAGAGGCAGAGACAGAGAGGAAAAAGTCTTCCATCCACTGGTTCACTCCCCAGATGGCCTCAACAGCCAGAGCTGATTGGATCCGATCCAGGAGCTTCTTCTGGGTCTCCCACGTGGGTGCAGGGACCCAAGCACTTGGGCCATCCTCTACTGCTTTCCCAGGCCATAGCAGAGAGCTGGATTGGAAGAGGAGCAGCTGGGACACAAACTGGCACCCATATGGGATTCTGGCACTGCAAGCAAAGGCTTAACCCACTAGGCTACAGCGCCGGCCCCCCTTTTTCTTTTTTTTTTAAAGATTTTAGAAAATGAATAAGCTTAATTTCAAAACAAATAATTAAATTAAAATGTTTAAAGTTTGGAGGAATGAAGAATGTTAGGAGTTCTGCAGAAACAGAGAAGAAGCTATGTCCCAGGAAATGCTATTATAGTCATACTTGAAGTACCCAGTACACAACTGTATACATTGTAAACACTTCTAAATAATGATGAATGAAATCACCATATGGTTCAACTAATGATCTGTCAGTCAAGTATCTGTTCATCCATCACACCCGTAGCCCTGGACTGCCTGCTTATCTTACTGACAAACAAGGGAAGACTTTAGCACTTGATTATGGCAAACAAATTCTCTCTAAATAATACAATTTACATTTATTTGCATATTCAGTTGGTCATTCATTTTTCCACCCATTAAAGGAGCAATCACTACAGTGAAGCATGATGTTGCCATTCATGATGTAAAGTGACAATGACAATGACATGATGGCCCTTCCTCTCATGAAGTTTACAATCTAGTAGGATGAAAATGAAACAGGCTGGGGACCAGCACTGTGGTGTAGCAGGTAAAGCCACTACCTGCTGTGCCAGCATCTCATTTGGGCACTGGTTCATGTCTCAGCTGCTCCACTTCTGATCCCGATCTCTGCTGTGGCCTGGGAAAGCAGCGGAAGATGGCTCAAGTGCTTGGGCCCCTGCACCTGAGTGGGAGATCCGGAAGAAGCTCCTGGCTCCTGGCTTCAGATTGGTGCAGCTCTGGCTGTTGCAGCCATTTGGGGAGTGAACCAGTGGATGGAAGACCTCTCTCTTTCTCTCTCTCTCTCTCTCTGATTAGGTCTAGCCAGACAGAGAGGGGGAAGGAGAGGACTGCAGCAGAGGAAACAATGTGTGCAAAGTTCTAGAAGAGATTGCAGGAGATGGCCGATTCCAGGGGATGAAAGTTATCTAGACAGCTCTCAGCACAGGGAAGGACAGTCACGTGGAGGAGGTAGGCACTTGGCCTAAGCTAAATTGGTGGCCATGGTGTAGCAGCTGCTAATGTAACATGATGAGATGTGCATTCTGAAAGATGTTTATTGCTCAGTAGTTCTCACCTAGGTAGTCATATAATTGATATAGGCATATTTTAAAAATTTAATGCTTAGTCCTACTCCAAAACAACTATTTTAACTCCTTGCAGGTGGAATCTGGACACTAGTATATGTCAAAGTTCCTCAGATTATTCTGATGTGCACCCAAGGGTCAGAGCTACTGGAAGGGAAATCATCTATGTTGATACTAAAATTTAAAAGGGGAGTAGACCTCTGGCCTAACAGTTAAAATACTGGTTAAGAAGTCCACAACCCACATCAGTGTGCTGGGGTTTAATTTCCTGCTCCAGGTTCCTGCTAATGCAAACCCCAGAAGGTAGCAGTGATGGTAGGTTCCTGCCACCCACGTGGGAGACCAGGATTGCATTCCAGGTTCCCAGTTTCAGCCTTAGCTGGAGGGCCATTGCAGATATTTGGGATGAGAGCTGTCTGTCTACCTCTCACATGAGTAAAATCTAAAATTTTAAAATTATAAAGGACTAAAGATATGAAGCAAGGAATGCAGGGATGGAGAAAGGGAAGAAGGAAGGGAAGGAAATGTGGAGCAAGGCCCTGAAGTTAGCATAACCAGTGACCAGATAAGCTGACATTACGTATATTCTGATGTGATGATGCATCACAAGCAACCCAGCATAGTTCTGCAATATCCCTGCCAAAATGCGTAAGTGAACCTCATCATGAGTCAACACAAGCTCAAATTCTGTTCTCTTCAAAGAAATGTCAATGTTACGAAAAGAGAGAAAGTGGCTACATAATATACATGAAGGCAGGCGCCATGGCTCACTAGGCTCATCCTCCGCCTGCGGTGCTGGCACCCTGGGTTCTAGTCCCGGTTAGGGCACCAAATTCTGTCCTGGTTGCTCCTCTTCCAGTCCAGCTCTCTGCTGTGGCCCAGGAAGGCAGTGGAGGATGGCCCAAGTGCTTGGGCCCTGAACCTGCATGGGAGACCAGGAGGAAGCACCTGGCTCCTGGCTTCGGATCTGTGCAGTGCACCAGCCGTAGCGGCTATTTTGGGGGTAAACCAATGGAAGGAAGACCTTTCTCTCTGTCTCTCTCTCTCACTGACTCTGCCTGTACCCCCCCAAAAAAAATATATATATATATATACATGGAGACTCAAGGCCATTTATGATCCTGGATTGACTTCTAAACTGGGAGTGGGGGGTAGAGGGCAGAATTGGGAGGATAGGTTGAATTTGAATATGGACTGCACATTATAAAATAATATTGAATCAATATTAATTTTTATGAATTGGATCATTGCTCTCTGATTAGACACGAGAATATTTGTTCTTAGGAGCTATATGGTGAAGTGTTTAGAATAATAGTCATGCCTGCAACATTTACAACTGGTTTATTAATAATAAAATATTTCATGACAAAGATAACTGTACACATGCATATATTATTGTACTATTCTTGCAATTCTTCTGTAGCCTTACATTTGTTTTCTAAGATAAAAATTACAGGAAAAGTATAAGTTTGAGGATTTGAGCCTGAGAAATCGTGGCGAGGACAGCCTCACTCAGGGTGGCCACTGTCTCTAAGCTCACTTTGGTTTTCATGCCTAGGAGCCACAGAGCACCCTCCATTCCTGCCCAGATGCCCATAGCTGTGCCTGTTTTCCAGCATAGCATTCATTTCCTGGTTACTGGCTATTCATTCCTCTATAAATATCTGTAACAGCGAAGTACACAGGCTTGAACCATTGCAGTCCTTCACCTTAAGTCCAACATAAAAAATTCCTTAGAATTCCTTGGAGTTAATGTGACAAAGGTGGTGCCATAAAAGATCCAGTGCTCAGGCATTTCTAAGGTCTGAGGAAAGGCTTCTGATCCAGCTGTTAACTTTTTCCTAGCAAACTTGTGGTAAGCAGGCCTGAGTTCTCTACTCAATATCTATTCCCTGCCTCTTCCTTGCTAACAGAACCCCCATATCACACAGAAGGGCATTGTGTCCAATAGTAGACTCCAATAGTAGACTCCCTTTCAGGCAGAAATGGCTGTGTGACAATTCTGGCCAACAGAACTGCAAGTGGAAGACTGTTGAGGACAATGGATAGGCTTTTGCTCTATCTGATAGGATGGGAAAGGTGTTCCCTTTTTCCTTTCCCCTGTGAATGTGTGGATATGAAAACCAGAGTAGCTGAGGGAAAGCCTATAAAAACTCTGAAAGTCCAATATCAGAAACTGCTTTTTCATAATTTCACCTTATGTGATTAAAAAAAACACTTTCATTAAGGCATAACTTAGTGCTGTTACGTGCAACTGAATCCATTGCTAACAGATGCAAACAATTAGGAACATGACAGCAATGCTAGGTTACCGAGAACCATTAAAGAGCGTGTTTTATTAAGAACTGGCTATTCGTGTGTGTCAGAGTATATTTTCTTGTTTTGTATTTGGAGAGGATGGAAGGAAGAAGGAGAGATGTCAAGCCAGGAAGATCAGTGCAGACCAGCCTTCTACCCACTGTTCACAGAAAGCTGTGCCCGCAATCACAGTCCTGTGTTTTGCTTCTTTTTATGCTTTGAACTTAAAAGAACAGGTGAGGGCTGTTCTCTTTGTGCTTTCTCTGTTACCTGGAAAGTGTCCTTTGTATATGTGTTTCTTCTTATGTAGGAAAAATAAATGAAAAACAAAACAAAAATCTCCAATTGTCTTTTATTGGTTAGTTTTAAGTGGAATTTTGGGGATTGTCTTTTCTGAATTTGAAAGAGATCATTGCTTCCTTGAAATCCTGATCAACCAGGGGAGCTCTGCAGCTGATAGCTGAGCAGATGAGGAGAAAGAAGAGCAAGCAACACATAATGATACTACCTGCCTTGCTGTTCTCTACTCTTCCATTTTTTGTAAATAAAAAATAGAGTAACACATTGGGGAAAATGTAGACAGTAAGAGAATAAATGTAATATTTTGGCACTAGAAAAATAAACTAAGTCCCTAGATGTCAGTCCTTTGCAGGTAGTACCCAAACACTACCATAAGGCTATTCTATTTATTTAAAAAAAAAAAAAAGGTTCACTCTGATAGTCAAGTAATGGAGATTTGTTATACCGTGGCCATATGTGTCATTAAACAGAGAGTGAAAGCAAAACAAACAGAAAGAGGCATGGAGGGGAGAGAGAGAGAGAGAGAGAGAGAGAGAGAGAGAGAGAATGCTCAAAAGTGAGTCGTTATATAACATAGCTAGTCTGAGTTTGGATCTATGAGGTCGTTCTAGAGCAAAACCAGGATTGGGATTATTTTATCTCAACAGCAGTGTACTGAATTCTCATCTAAATGCAATTTGAACAGCCTGCAGCTGTTTCTGTGTTTCTACACTCAACTTTTTCACTCCCTACTGACAATTTACCTCTTCTCAATTTTCTTCATGACTTTTGTGTGTCTCCTGCTTTAAACCTTGTTGTATTCTTTCAGCTTCCACTGCCAACCAAACAATTCTTAGACCTACTCAGTCCAAAATTTGGAGCCAGAATCTGAAGTGGCCCAATTCACTACAGTAGTATTGGCTGTGTCAAAGGCCACAGGTGCCCTTGGATAAGGTTTCTGTCCTGGATTTGATTATTGTAGCTGGAAACAGTCACTTAGGAATAGGCAAGATGACTTTACTTCAGCAATGACCATGGATGGGCTAGGCTCTTCTAGAAGAGGAATTTGGAGGTAACCAAGGGCTCATTGAATACTAGTGAATGACATCAAAAACAAGGAGACATAACAATTCTGCTGGTGAGAGGCCAGCGTTGTGACAGTGTGTTAAACTGCTGCTTGTGACACCAGCATTCCACGTTAAAGTGCTGGTTCTAGTCCCAGTTGCTCCACCTCCTATCCAGCTTCCTTCTGATGTCCCTGGGAAGGCAGCAGAGTACGGCCCAAGCCACCACGTAGGAGACCAGCATGGAGCTCCAGGCTCCTGGCTTCAGCCTGGCTCAGACCAGAATGCTACAACAACCATCTGGGAGTGAATCAGTGGATGGAAGATCTGCACCCCTCCTCCTGCCCTCCCTGTTCTGTGTCACTCTTTCAAATAAATACATCTTTAAACAATAGTGAATATATTGGTATGCACAGAATAGCTCCTTATTCAAAGAAGCCAGACGCACGGGATAAAATGAGATACTAAATAAGCTGGTGAATAGTTGATTGGGTTTAGGAAGATGACTGCTATTTCCCTGTGGTGGTTCCAAATGACTGGGCTGATTTTCTCTCAGACATTTAGTACCACATTCTTGGAAAAACCTTGGCACTTTTACCTGGAATGTAAATGTCAAACTGTCGAACATCATTTAAAAAAGCTTTAAAATAATTTTTGGAAAAAGTTTCATAGGAAAGAAGATTGCATAAACACAATAAAGAGGTCAAATACAAATGCCAATCAAAAAGGAGGTGAAATAGACCCATGCTCAGCCAGTTTCCCCGCATAGTAAACTTAATTGTGTTTGGAATTTAATCTACATAATTTGTTCTGTTTCAAACTGCATTTAGAATAATGTCCTGTTAATAATTTGTAGATTTTTAGACAATGTGCCCATCAGCAGAGACATCTTTTCTGCAGTATGATTTGTTCTTTCATGTAATATCTTTAAAAAATAACAAATACCCTAATTATATTTATAAGGCAATTTTATTTAAACTAGCCATCTAGGATATATTTTCCTTCTTTCCCTATTTTCTTCACTTTAGAAGTCTTGGAGTTGAAAGGCGTGCTATCCACATTCATTTTCATTGTTTTGGAAGTGCATTCCTCCCTCCTTTCTTTGGTATTAATTGTAGCGTGTGTGACAATCTATCTTAGGTCTCAAAATAGCTGAGGAGTCATTAGGTTTCCTTTCTTTGTCTCTTCATTGTTTACACTTTTCTCTATTGCTCTGCAGGAAAAAAACACTATCTTCCCGTAACACCTTTAATCATCTCTTAATATTCTTTACAATTTTTACATGGAGTGCACACTTGGTACTTCTGAGGGCAGAGGCCAAGTGGATCATTCCTTCAAAATTCATGAAGTGCCTACTAAGTGTTTAGTGCTGTGCTGCCTGCTTCCGCAGAGAGTTTGCTACCTTTCTTCTTCAAGCCTCTCAAGGTTCTGATTTACACAAGAGCACACAGCTAGTAAGAGGCAGAGCAGCTATATCACAGATAGACTTTGGAAAATAAAATTATAGTGTAATTTACCTCTGTGAGTATATTTTAGGAAGTTGTAATATTGTAAAGTCGATAAATACTTTTTAAAACATCATTTACTAGTCTGATTTATTTTTCACATTAACAACTATATTTTATCTTTCCATCGGCCTGCTTGCTTGTAAGCTAAAGACTTTGGGTTTCCTGGGGGTAGGTGGGGATTGGGGGAGCATCCAAGATGCACCCTTGATTCTGCCAAATTTAAAAATGAAGTCCTTTTTACATTCAGAATGACAGCTACTGACTGACCTCATGAGTGATGTCACAAACACCTTTCAAAGACAATCGAGTATTTTACATGATTTAAATTCTAGATTCTAGGGGATGGTGCTGTGGCACTGTGGGTTAAGCCTCCACCTGCAGTGCCAGCAACCCATATGGGTGCTAGTTCAAGTCCCAGCTGCTCCACTTCAAATCCAGCTCCCTGCTAATGCACCTGGAAAAGCGGCAAGGATGGCACCCACATGGGAGACCCTGAAAAAGCTCCTAGCTCTTGGCTTCAGCCTGGCCAGCCCCAGCCATTGGGGCCATTTGGGGAGTAAACCAGCGAATGGAAGATCTCCCTCTCTCTCTCTCTTTCTCCCTTTCTCTCTTCCTTTCCTTCTCTCTTTGAATCTCTGCCTTTCAAATAAATAAATAAATCTTTGAAAATAATAAATCAATTCTAGATTGTGAATGTGTTATTGGTCAGTTCTAGGTTGTTTGCTCCTGTCCCTCTGCAGCAAATCTCACCAATGGATCAAGCCCCCACCTTGAAGTCAGCAATGATTAAACGTTATGTGTCAATCTGACTTGGTCACAAGGAATCCAAGCAATTGGTCAAGCATTATTTTGGGTGTTTTGGGTCAAGCATTATCAAGGTGTTTTTAGACGAGATTATTGTTTATAGTAGTAGGCTGAATAAAGCGGATTACCTCCACAGGTGGGTAGGCTCATCCAATCAGCTGAAGGCCTAAATAGAACAAAAAACGCTGACTCTTCCGGAACAAGAAAGAATTCGTTCTGCCTGATGTCCTCTGATCTGGACAGAGGTGTTTTGTTTTTTGTTTTGTTTTTCTTTCCTTTGCCTTCATACTTGAACTGAAATTATTATTAAAATCTTGGTCCTCATTAATGGTGCCAAATCAAAATAAGAAAGACATAGTTTGGAAGTAAAAGGGGGAGATTCCAAGATAGTGGATAAAGGAACAACATACTGTGCTAGGCTAGGAGCAAATAGTTTTTTTTAAAAAAAAAAAAGTGTAGCAAGTGCTCCTTCAGGGAAGAATTGGAGAAAGCCTACAAGAGGAAGAGGAGTGCCATGGACCTGTGTGGAGGGTGTGGACAGACAGTACAAACAAGAGCATGGTGTGCATTCAGACTGGAGTCCTGGGGGCCAGCAATTGCTAGTGATTGCCCACGGACCCACAGACCCACGGAAGTAGAGGGGGCATGCCTATCTCACCCCAGCTTCCCCATAACAGCACCTGATACCTGGCTGAGAAAGGACAGGTGCCATTTTGGGTTTGAGAGGGAGCCGCGGAAGACTTTGTGCTTGTGCAGAGCAGCTGGCTGAGACAGGACGCCATCTTATCTGCAGTACTGGCAGCAGTGGCAGGGAGAAAGCAACATTTGGCCAGTGGCTCTTGTGTACTTGTGTGATCCAGGGATTCTAGCAGAGGAAAAAAATCCACAGTTTCCACAGACTTTGAGACTGACTGGGAGGTAGCTGGGCATCCACATAGGATGGGAAGGTGCCCCCAGCCTCCCAATATCAAGATGTCTAGGCAGAGCTGGCTCTGGGAACATCTGTCCCGACGTTGACAGGACAGGTTGGCAGGGCAGAGTGAAATTTCTACACCCAGCAACTGTAGGAACCTTGTGTGCTGAGACTGTGGGGCCTCCGTGGTTACATGAGAAGGTACAGGGTATAGCCAGATCTCTGGGAAATTGCTGAGTGTGACTCCACAAACTTGGAGCTCTTTGCTTGCCTAGGGCAAGTCATTGCAATGGGAACTGTGCTCACAGTGAGTACTGTGCAGATCCTTCAGTGGAGAGCATGATGCTGAACACCCTGGGGGCTAACACCTGGGCATTGCTCAGCTTGAAGCAGAGGAGGTAAGGGGTGATCATACCAACAGAGGTGACCATTCCCCCTCCCCCCCTTTCTGTTAACAAGAGATATATCACTCCCAACTTGGGTGTGACCCTGGATACTCGATCCACCCTGAATCACTGACCAGAGCTCCCTGGCCACACCCACCACACACCTATTGGTATTCATTGAAAGTGCAAACATTCAACTAAGCTACAGAGACATAGCTCAAAGATTAAAGCCATCAGAGCCAAAAAACAACAATCAACTCCACAAATGCCTAAAAATAAATGTAGAAATTCAAGAAACAAAAATAGGAAGACACCATGACTCCCCTCAAAGGAACAGAAAAACATTTCAACATTAGAATGTGAAGATGAAGAGTTTGAAGTAATTTCAGAAACAGAATTCAAAAAATTAATCACAGGATTACTCAAAAGCCATCAGAAGAAAACCATGCACGACATGAATGAAAATTTTTCCCATGAAATTGAGATTATAAAGAGAAATCAAAAATGAAATGTTAGAAATGAGAATTCAATGAATCTAAAAAAATGTGGTAGAAAGCCTTAACAGCAGGCATGGCAAGGCAGAAGAGAGAATATCCTAACTCGAAGACAAATCTTTGGAAATCTTACAGTCAGATCAAAAAAAAAAAAAAAAAAAAAAAAGAAGAAGAAGAAGAAAAGAAAAAAGAGAAAACTTCAAAACAGTGTTGGATAGGGCCAGCGCTGTGGTGTACTTGGTTAAGCCTCCACTTGTGGCACCAACATCCCATATGCGCACCAATTCTAGTCCCAGTTGCTCCTCTTTTGATCCAACTCTTTGCTTATGGCCTGGGTAGCCGTGGAAGATGGCCCAATTGTTTGGGTCCCTGAACCCACATAGGAGACCTGGAAGAAGCTCCGGGCTCCTGCCTTCAGATTGGCTCAGCTCCAGCTGTTGCAGCCATTTGGAGAGTGAACAAGCTGATAGAAGATCTTTCTCTTTGTCTATCCCTCTGTCTGTAACACTACCTCTCAAAGAGATAACTACAATTTTATAAAAAATAATTTTGGAGAGTTATTAGATATTAAACTTTTTTTTTGACAGGCAGAGTGGATAGTGAGAGAGAGACAGAGAGAAAGGTCTTCCTTTTTGCCGTTGGTTCACCCTCCAATGGCCACTGCGGCCGGTGCATCACGCTGACCAGGAGCCAGGCACTTCTCCGGGTCTCCCATGCAGGTGCAGGGCCCAAGGACTTGGGCCATCCTCCACTTTACTCCCTGGCCATAGCAGAGAGATGGCCTGGAAGAGGGGCAACCGGGATAGAATCCAGCGCCCTAACCAGGACTAGAACCCAGTGTGCCAGCGCCACAAGGCGGAGGATTAGCCTGTTAAGCCACGGCGCTGGCCAAGAGAGTTATTAGATATTATCAAACCACCCAACATATGGGTCTTACGAGTTCCTGAAGGTATGGAAAGAGAGAATTGACTAGAAGGCCTATTTAGTAAAATAAATATGGAACACGCCAATTTGGAGAAAGAAAAGGATGTCTAAGTAGAGAAAGCACATAGAGCTCCTAATAGACATGACCAGAAAAAACTTTCACCATGACACACTGTAGTCAAACTCTCCACAGTAAATAATAAAGAAAAGATTCTAAAATGTGAATGAGAGAAATGTCAGATTACTTTCAGAGGATCTCCAGTTAGACTAACAGCTGACTTCTCATTAGAAACCCTAAAGGCTAGAAAATAATGGCAAGATATAGTCCAAGTCTTAAGAAAAAAAAAATGTCAACCTGGAATACTGTACCCTGCAAAGTTCTCATTTATGAATGAAGGTGAAATAAAGACCTTCCATAACAAACAGAAATTGAAATAATTTTTCACCACTCATCCACCCTTATAAAAGATACTTAAGGATGTGATACACAAAGAAACACAGAAAGATAGCCATCATTATCAAAGAATGTGAAAGCAGAAAACTCCACAGTAAAAGTATAAAAGAAATCCAAAGTAAACAATAGGAATATTTATAGAAAAATGGCAGGTCCAAGTCATTACTTATCAATAGTCACCCTGAATGTAAATGGCCTCAATTTTCCAGTTAATAAATACAGACTGGCTGAATGGATTAAAAAACAAGACCTATATTTTTGCTGCCTACAAAAAAAATCTCACCAACAAAGATACATGCAGACTGAAAGTGAAAGGATAGAAAAAGATATTCCATGCTAACTGAAAGCAAAAAAGAGCAGGTGTTGTCATCCTAATATCAAACAAAATAGACTTCAACATAAAAACTGTTAAAAGAGATGAAGAATAAGTAAGGGATCAATTCAACAGGAAGAAATGACTATAATAAATGTATATGCACCAAATTATAGGGTGCATGGTTATTTAAAAAAACATTAATGGATCTAAAAGGAGACATAGATTCCAATACAATAGTTACAGGGCACTTCAACACCCATTTTCATCAATGGATATATCAACTAGATAGAAAATCAACAAAGAAACAACAGGTCTAATCAATACTATGAACCAAATGGACCTAATGGATCTCTACAGAAAATTGCATCCCACAGTTGTAGAATACACATTCTTCTCATTAGTAAATGGAACCTTCTCTAGGATGAACCACATGCTAGGCCATAAAGCAAGTCTCACAAAATTCAAAAAAAAAAAAAATCGAAATCATACCATGCATCTCCTCTGACCACAATGGAATGAACCTGGAAATCAACAACTCAAGAATCTCTAGATCATATGCAAACTCATGGAGACTGAACAACATGTTCCTGAATGAACAGTGGGTCATAAAAATAATCACAAGAGAAATCAAAAAATTTCTGGAAACAAGTGATGACAATAAATCATATCAAGACTTATAGAATATATCAAAGGAAGTGTCAAGAGGGAGTTTATAGCAATTGGTGCCTACATGAAAAAATTGGAAAGGTACCAAATAAGTGAGCTATCAATGCATCTCAAGGACCTAGAAAAACAACAAACCAAGTTTTAATTAGAAATAATGAAATAATTAAAATTAGAGAAAAAAATAAACAAAGTTGAAATAAAAAAATACAAAATAGCAGTGAAATGAAGAGCTGGTTTTTTGAAAAAATAAACAAAATTGATACACCATTGGCCCAACTAACCAAAAAAGAGAGAGAAGACCCAAATCAATCAAAGCAGACAACAGATACCACAGAGATAAAAAGAATCATTAGGAATTACTAAAAAGAGCTGTATGCCAACTAATTGGGAAACCTAGAAGAAATTGATAGATTCCTAGATACACATAATCTACCAAAATTGAGCCATGAAGACACAGAAAACCTAAACAGACGAATAAATAAGACAGAAATTGAATCAGTAATAAAGATCCTCCAAAAAAAGATAAGCCCAGGACCAGATGGCTTCACTGCTGAATTCTACCTGACATTTAAATTAAAACTAATTACAGGGCCGGCACCATGGTGCAATAAGTTAATCTTCTGCTTGCAGCACCAGCATTCTATGTGGGCCCTGATTCTAGTCCCGACTGCTCCACTTCCGATCCAGCTCTCTGCTATGGCCTCAGAAAGCAGTGGAAGATGGCCCAAGTGCTAGGGTCCCTGCACCCACATGGGAGACCGGGAGGAGGCTCCTGGCTCCAGGCATCGGATCAGCACAGTTCTGGCCATTGTGGCCATTTAGGGAGTGAACCAACAGAAGGAAGACCTCTCTCTCTGTCTCTTCCTCTCACTGTCTGTAACTCTACCTCTCAAATAAATAAATAAAATCTTTAAAAAAATAAAGTAAGACTAATTCCAATTCTTCTCAAGCTATTCAGAACAATTGAAAGGGAGGTAATCTTCTAAAACTCCTTCTATGAAGCCTGTATCACCTTAATTCCTAAGCCAGAAAAAGATAAAACAGAGAAACAGAACTATTGACCAATATCTCTCACGAACATAGGTGCAAAAATTCTCAAAAAAATATTAGCTAATAGAATGCAACAGCACATCAGAAAGATCATTCACCAAGACCAAGTGGGATTTATCCCTGGTATGCAGGGATGGTTCAACATTTGCAAATCAATAGATGTGATATATCACCTTAACAAAATGAAGAACAAAAGCCCTGTGGTTATCTCAATAGATGTAGAGAAAGCATTTGATAAAAATGCAACATCCTTTCATGATGAAAATCTTAAGAAAATTGGATATAGAAGGAACATTCCTCAACATAATCAAGGCAATTTATGACAAACCCCACAGCCAGCATCCTATTGAATAGGTAAAAGCTGGAAGAATTCCCCCTAAGATACAAGACTAAACAAGGATGTGCCATGGTCCAGCCTTGGCAGTTCCAGGGGGTCCCAAAGGAGGGGAGCTGTCGGAGAAGAAGGAGACAAGAAGATGAGGTTTAGGTAGCAAGGGAAGGCATCACTCTGCTGTTCCTTCTCATAGCTTTATTTTATACTCTTTTTACACATATTTTCCATTAAGCCTTCTTCCTCCTAAGCCTCTATTCTTTCTGAGAAAGAAACACATCACAAATGATCATCTATGCGTAACCTTTCTCTATTAATCTTGTTTTGTTTCATTTTCCTTTCATGGCCTCATTATAACCTTCCCATTAATCTTTTCTCTATTCATAGTGGATGCATCAGCTATATGAAACTTTGCTTAACTTATCTAAAGGTGCTAGGGAAAAAAGCCTAAGTTTTTATATGTTAATTGATTTATTTCAAAAGGTTAAAACTGTACAGAGAAAATTCTAATGATTATATCCTATTTTTATAAAGGTAAATTACACCCCTAACAGCCATGTTTTATATAGGACCTATTCCATTGCCTAATGGAAGAGTTCCTTGTTCTTTGTTCTACATTTCCAACCAGGGGCATAACATTCTAACCTTTGTAAGAATGGCAGTGCTTGTACATCAATCTACTTGCCATAATATTAACTAGGTGCCTACCATTCTCATCATACACTCCTGTGTAAGGCGGGGGGGGGGGGGTCTGTGGGAACAAGCACCTGCATGCTCTTTATGTTCTATTTTCTCATAAAACTCCTCATTACTCATGTTCTTAATACTATTTTGCTCTAGACAAATTTTGGAAGATTCCCCTCTTATTTTTCCAGTCACCTCCTGTAATTCATTTTTTTTTTTTACAAGGAACAACATTTTTGCTTACATTGATATCCATGATTCTCACACCCAAACCCAATGACTACATCATTATTAAGCCTAATAAAAACAACAAAGGAGATGGCTTCAGTTCAGTCAGGGGCTTCCTGCTTTGCAGAGTTCCCCTTCCTCCAGCTGTGACTGTATCATATAGCATGGATAACATCGCCTCTGCCAAGGATGCCCACTCTCACCATTGCTATTTAAATATAGTCCTGGAATTTTTAGCCTTAGCCATTAGTCAAGAAAAAATAATCAAAGTGATACAAATTGGAAAGGAGAAAGTCAAACTATCCCTATTTGCAGATGATATGATTCTATATACAAGGGATCCAAAAGACTCCACTGAAAGATAATTGAAACTAACAAAAGAGTTTGGAAAAGTTACAGGGTATAAAATTAACACAGAAAAATCAATAGCCTTTGTATATACAGACAGTGTCATAGCTGGGAAAGAACTTTTAAGATCAGTACCATTCACAATAGCTCCAAAAAGAATTAAATACCTTGGAATAAATTTAGCCAAGGACGTCAAATATCTTTACAATGACAAAAGAAATAGAAGGAGATATTTATTTATTTATTTTTATTCATTTTTTTTTTGATAGGCAGAGTTAGACAGTGAGAGAGAGAGACACAGACAAAGGTCTTCCTTCCATTGGTTCACCCCCTAAATGGCCACTATGGCTGGCGCGCTGCGGCTGGCATGCTGCGCTTATTTGAAGCCAGGAGCCAGGTGCTTCCTCCTGGTCTCCCATGCGGGTACAGGGCCCAAGCACTTGGGCCATCCTCTGCTGCCTTCCTGGGTCACAGAGAGCTGGAATGGAAGAGGAGCAACCGGGACAGAATCCGGCACCCCAACCGAAACTAGAACCCCAGATGCTGGCACCGCAGGTGGAAGATTAGCCAAGTGAGCCGCGGCGCCAGCCTAAGAAGACATTTAAAAATGGAAAAATCTTCCAAGTTCATGGGTTGGAAGAATCAACATCATCAAACTTCCCATACTGCCAAAAACAATTTACAGATTATATGTAATCCCAATCAAAATATGAATGACATTCTTCACATATCTAGAAAAACTGATGATAAAATTCATATAGAAACACAAGAGATCCCTAATGGCTAAAGCAATCTTATACAACAGAAACAAAGGAGGAACCATCACAATACCTGATTTCAATAAATACTACAGGACATTTATAATCAAAGCAGCCTGGCATTGTCACAAAAACAGAAACTGCAGAAATCAATCCACATATCTACAACTGACTAATCTTTGACAAAGGAGCTAAAATCAACCCCTGGGGAAGCAACAGTCCCTTTTACAAAGGATGCTGGGGTAACTTCATTCAGAAGTATGAAACCATACCTTACACCTTACACAAAAATCCACTCAAAATGGGTCAAAGATTTAAATCTACAACTCGATACTATCAAATTATTAGAGAACATTGGGGAAACTCTGCAAGACATTGGCATAAGCAAAGACTTCTTAAAAAAGACCCCAGAAGCACAATCAAAGCCAAAATTGACAAACAGAATTACATCAAGCTGAGAAGCTTCTGTAATGCGAAAGAAACAGTCAAGTGAAGAGGCAACTGACAAAATGGGAGAAAATATCTGCAAACCACACAACTGATAAAGGGCTAACATCCAGAATCTACAAAGAGCTCAAGAAATTCAACAATAATAAAACAAACAACCCAGTTAAGACATGGGCAAAGGACTTGAACTGCCATTATAGCCATCTGAGGAGTGAACCAGTGGATGGAAGACACCTCTCTCTCTACCTCTGCTTCTCTGTAACTCTGCCTTTCAAATAAATAAAATAAATCTTTAAAAAAAATAAGATTTTGTGATTGGAACATCCCCACGGAGAGAAAGGCCAGTTTGAGCTATATATTTCTGAGGATAAATTTACAGCTCATATCTCAAGAGAGATTTTCACAGGGGACAAATAGTATAAATATCTGAATTTGAGAGTAAGTTCATACCATTGTGATATGAAGGCACTTCTGAAAGTTCATGGAAAATGGAATTATAAGATAATTTTTTTGGTGATAGATATTTTTGAAATTATACATGAGGATGAATTAATCATCCCAATGTAATAAATCTGACATCCTTGAATAGTTAAGCTTATGAAAAATTAGAGTAAGACATCTTAATTAATTCTGTACTCCATGTAAGTGTGGAGTAAGTTCTGGCCACACAAAACTTGCTGAGGAAAGCATGTGTGTGAACTCTCTGACATGTGGTGGCCTCTGTCTGCTGTGTTTCAAAGGATTTATAAGCTGTACAACTGATTCACACAATGATGCAGAATGAGCTCAGGTCACTCAGAAATTTTGTTTGCTTGTTTAACTTAAAAGCTAGCTTCCTTGCCCTTGAATATTTCAAAAAGGTTTTATTAATAGTACCCACAAAGTGAAATAAATAAGATATATTTTTCTCATTTGGAAACATAACACCCAAAACCTGAAAATCTGTGCCATGTATTTACTCCACCTGTACTTTATTCAACTTGGCCTCGAAACTGAGCATGGTAAAATTTCTGTGTTTTAGTTTCTCCACTTGTAAACAATTCTGTATAACAATTGTTACCAAAAACCAACCAAGGTTTATTATATATTCATTCACTTATCTTAGATAAATGATCACTTCTTTTTTTTAAAGTAATTCTTAAGATATTTATTTATTTATTTGAATGTCAGAATTACATAGAGAGAAGAAAGGCAGAGAAAGAGAGAGAGGTCTTCCATCTGCTGGTTCACTCCCTAATTGCCTGCAATGGCCAGAGCTGCACTGATCTGAAGCCAGGAGCCAGGAGCTTCTTCCAGGTCTGCCACGCGGGTGCAGGGACCCAAGGACTTGGGCCATCTTCTACTGCTTTCCCAGGCCATAACAGCAAGCCAGATCAGAAGAGGAGCAGCCGGGACTTGAACTGGTGCCCATATGAGATGCCAGCACTGCAGGCAACGGCTTTACCTGCTACACCACAGTGCTGATCCCTGTGATCATTTCTTAACTTTTTTTCTCACCCTCTAAAATAGTGCAGCTTTGAAAGTTAACTGAAAACACAGCTTGAGAACCAAAGATTTTTCCTCACAAAAAATATTGTAAACTGATTTTCCCATCTTGTATTTGTGGGGGAAATGGAGGGAAATCTGTATTGCGCCATCTTGCACAGGACTTTCTCAAGAAAAATATCACTTCCAGTGATAATACTTGGTGAACAATTCAGATGGGTGGGCAGATCCATCTTATCAGTTTAGTGCTGTGTTGATCATATGTGAATTACTCCTGATTTAAAGGAGCTTTTCAAAAATTTTTAAGATTAGACTTCTTTAGAAAAGTAGTAATTTGATAGAAAAGAAACCTCATGGAAGGTTTTCAGCAATAAATGCAAAGTTGACATTTGGAAGTGATAGTTAACATAGGTTTCATTCTCCTCCAATTCCTTAGTACTAGAGCCAAATACCATTTAGCCTATAGAAATCTTATCTCTATAGTTTCATTTACTTGCTTTATTATAAATCTGCAGATAACAGCTTGAATTACACAAATACATAGAAGAGTAAAGTATTTCTTTCCCTAGCTCTCAATTTGTCTTCATCATTTCAGTCCTACAGATAGTAGGGCAGTGCTTTGGGCAAGGATTGATTTACTTCTGGAGGTCCAGCCATCTCCTTTAAGCACTTCTTTCCTCTTAGGGAAGATCGTTAAAGTATACTAATTGTGAGAACTGGCAGGATTTGTAAGCTGCTTTCCCTACATGCATCTCGATTTTCTGATTTACAATCTTAGACTATGAAGTTATGCTATAGGAAGGTAAGCATTATTTTGCAGAAATAGCCTTATATAAAAATGTACTTGTTGATGAAGTGTCTTTAAAACTGATAAAACAAGCAAAACTAGTTTCTATAATGTTTATTTTTCGTCATTCATTTACACATTGAAACTTACAGACCAAAAAATAAGAGAAGTGAGATAAAAAAGGGAAAAGTAGAAAAAGACTACTGACAGTCATTTAGACAATAGGTGGGAATTAAAGGATATGTTTTCAAAAACTGATATACCAGGTAGGAAAAGTTTAAATAAGACAAAAAGGGAGGGGACCAACATACTATAAAATACTAATGAAAAGGAACTATTAGGGGCCGGTGCCATGGCTCAATAGGCTAATCCTCTGCCTTGCAGCACCGACACACGGGGTTCTAGTCCCGTTCGGGGTGCCGGATTCTGTCCCGGTTGCCCCTCTTCCAGGACAGCTCTCTGCTGTGGCCCGGGAAGGCAGTGGAGGATGGCCCAGGTCCTTGGGCCCTGTACCCCATGGGAGACCAGGAGAAGCACCTGGCTCCTGCCTTCAGATCAGCGCGCTGGCCACGGCGGCCATTGGAGGGTGAACCAATGGCAAAGGAAGACCTTTCTCTCTGTCTCTCTCTCTCTCTCACTATCCACTCTGCCTGTCAAAAAAAAAAAAAAAAAAAAAAAAAGGAACTATTAGGATAAAAATATAAACCTTCTTAGGGAACAAAAATAATGTTTAAAAAAAATGCAAAAAGTACCCACCGGAATAGAGAAAGATACTTGGCAACTGTAACAGCACAAAGAAATCATAATAAATAGTATAAAAGAATTAAGCCCAACCATAATAATCATATCACTAAATGTGAATGAATGGGTTTAACTCAAGGTCAAAGACACATTTTAAAAATCATAAAAAAGACATAGTAGGACACTTTAAAATATGAAAATGCACATTTCACATTTAGGATATAACAGGTTTATAACACATTAACATAGTAACTATATATATAAAATAAAACTATGAAAGATACAAAGAAAAATAGAAACACACTACTCAAAGGAAACTTTCAAACACAATACAAGTCAAGAGAATGAAAAAATAAGGCTATTTAAAGATTAAACAACATAATAGGGTAGACTCCCTAGGTGCTCATGTAAACTGACCAGATAAACTATTGCACCTTCACACCATGGAACATCATAAAACAAAAACAAACAAAAAACATGAGAAGGATTTCTATGAACTTACATGGCAGTGGTTTCCAGAGACAGTAAATGATAAATGCAGAGTACCTAAGAGCATGTGTGTGCAATAGCTAATAATCACTTGAAAAGATGATTAACATCATTGTCATTAGAAAAATGCAAATTAAAACTGCAATGAGATACCACTTCACACTAGAATGTCTATAATAATAAAATCGGTCATTAACAAATGACGAGGAGGTAGGGAAATGGGGAATGATCAAACATTGTTGATACAGATATAAAATGGTACAGCCACTTGGAAAATAGTTTGGCAATTTCTTAAAAGTTAAATATAGGCCGGCGCCACGGCTCACTGGGCTAATCCTCCTCCTGTGGCGCCAGCACTTCGGGTTCTAGTCCCACTTGAGGCGCCGGATTCTGTTCCGGTTGCTCCTCTTCCAGTCCAGCTCTCTGCTGTAGCCTGGGAGTGCAGTGGAGGATGGCCCAGGTCCTTGGGCCCTGCACCCACATGGGAGACCGGGAGGAGGCGCCTGGCTCCTGGCTTCAGATCGGCACAGCGCAGCCACCACAACGCACTGGCCGTGGTGGCCACTTTGGGGGTGAACCAACGGAAAAAGGAAGACCTCTCTCTATCTCTCTCTCTCTCTCTCATCAAAAAAAAAAAAAAAAAAAAGTTAAATATAAATTTAACATACAAGTCAGCAATTCCACTCCTAGGTATCTACCCACACATGAAAACTCATGTCCACAAAAGGCGTGTGTGTGAATGCTCAGACCACCGCAGCTGGCATTGTGGTGCAGTAGGTTGAGCTGACAATTGTGAATCAGGCATCTCATATCAGAGTGCAGATTTGTGTTCTGGCTGCTCTGCTTCTGACCCAGCTTCCTGCTAATGCACCTGAGAAGGAAAGGAAACATGGCCAAAGTACACGGGTCCCTGTCATCCACATGGGAAACCAGGATGGCGCTTCTGGCTCCTAGCTTCAATCTGGCCCAGCCCTGGCTATGGCAGGCATGTGGAGTGTATACCAGTGGATGGAGGATCTCTGTCTTTCCCTCTGTTTCTCTGTTTGTAAAATCAATGAATCTTTTCTTTATAAGAGAAATCAAGTCTATGAAATATTAAATCGACAAAATCTGACATAAAATGGGATACTATTCAGTAATAATAGTTATAAAATATTAACATATGCTATGACAAGGAAGAACTCAAAAATATACCAAGTAAAAAAGCCACACTCAAAACACAATACATTGTATAATTACATTTGTCCAGCAAAGGAAAACTTACAGGAACAGGAAGTAGTTAGAGGTTGCCTGCAGCTCGGAATAGAGGGAAAGATTAGCTCTAACTGGCTGTGAGGGATTTTTAGGAATGATGAAAATTTTGCAAAGCTGGATTATAGTTAGGTTGTATTAATTCCATAAATTTATTCAAAATCATTGCACACATTTAAGAGGGGTCATTTTTGTGGCATTATATTATTTCTCAATAAAGGTTTTTTAGAGAACATACATATGGATTTTATGGTTAAAAATACACAGCAGTAAAGTTTCCATTCTTTTTTTAAGAGCATGTATATAAAGTGACCATCCAAGTTTGCACGTTTGTCCTAGTTTTAGCACTAAAAGCTTCTATCCCAAGAACTGACATCTAGGCAAACTACATGGCTGGTCTCCTTACATGGATGCCACTTTTTGTTCAGGAAAGAAATGTGGCTGGGGAGAGGGACATGTATTCATTGTTTTCCTTTCTGAAGACAAAACACAGGTTGGTGTAGGGTGGGGAGAGTGGCATAGACCTCAGAAAACAGTGAATTTGGATACCTCTAAGGGTTGGGGATGGGACAGAAGAGATACAAGTCACACTTTGCTGTGTATATGTTTTGGTGTGATTCTGACTTCTAAACACTTGTTAAGGTTCTACATATATCAAAAATAAAATTAGGGGTGGGTGTTTGGTCAAGTAGTGAAGATGCTGCCTCAAATGGCCACGTCTTGCATCTGAGTGCCTGTGTTTAAGTCTCAGCTCTGCTTCTGATTTCAACTTCCTGCTAATGTGCACCCTGTAACACAGCAGGTGATGGCTCAGGTACATGGGACCTTCTGATTCCCATCCATGTGGGAGGCCCACATTGAGTTCTGGGTTTTTGGTTTTGGCTTGGCCCAGCCCTGGGTATTCCAGGAATTTAATGAGTGAACCAGCAGATGGGAGACCTCTCTATGCCTGTCTTCCTCTCTGCCTTTTCAATAAATAATTTAAAAATTAAGTTAAATCAACAAAGGTTGGAAGGGGGTTGAGAGAGGACCTTAAACCTGAAAGCAAACTGGAAAAAAAAAAAAAAAAGAGTGCAACTGTATTTTTGAATAAATAATGCAATCACAGCAAAGGACAAAAAAAAATAATTTTAAAACACATAACATGGGGCTGGTGCTGTGGCACAGGTTAATCATCTGCCTGTGGTGCCAGCATCCCATATGAGCACTGCTTCTAGTCCTGGCTGCTTCTCTTCTCTTCTGATCCAGTTCTCTGCTATGGCTTGGGAGAGCAGTAGAAGATGGCCCAAATGCTTGGGGCCCTGCACCCACACTGAAGACCCAGAAGCTCCTGGCTCCTCGCTCCTGGCTGTGGATCAGCCCAGTTCCAGCCATTGTGGCCATTTGGGGAGTGAACCAGTGGACAGAAGACCTTTCTGTCTCTCTCCCTCACTCTCTGTAACTTTACCTCTCAAATAAATAAACAAAATCTTAAAACACACACACACACACACATAATGTAACTAGTATTCTCAGGCAAGGATGCAAGTAGTGATGGAGCTGTAACAATTACTTGATATGGGCAAAAATAATTCCAAAACTATCCTATATATCTAAAAGGGTTGTGCAAGTGGATAAACTGATTTGGGGGAAGAAACCAGGATTTTGAGGGCCAGAAAAATATGGATTGGGGAAGGCACAAAAGAACCTTGTGGGAATGGCTTGGAATTGGAAGTACTAATGTGAATTCATGATTTCTGAAATAAAATGTAATGTGTAAACAAGCATATTAAATTGTATATGCATGGATAGTACAGTATATGCAAATATATACTTTATAGTTCTTATTTTGCGCCTTCTTACCTTTTTGGTAAATATTTACTTATTTAACTTATTTAAAGGGTAGACCAAGAGAGGGAAGGAGAGAGTGAAGGAAGGAGGGAATGGAGGGAGGGAGAGAATCCATCTTCCACCTGCAGGTTCATTCCCTAAATGGCCACAACGGCCAGGGCTGATCTGGGCTAAAGTCAGGAGCCTGGAACTCCATCTGTGTCTCCCACATGGGTGGCTGGGGCCCAAATACTTGAGCCATCATCCACTGCATTTCCAGGCACCTTAGCAGGGAGCTAGGTCAGAAGTGGAGCAGCTGGGCCTGGAACCGGCACACCACTATGGAATGCCGGTGTCACAGGCCTACCCCACTGCACCACAAAGCTGGCAGCTCCTTCTGACTTTTGTTTCCTCATCTTAAAAAATGTTTATAAGGGAACCCGCTTTTCTTCAGTTAATGTAACAAAGACTGCACTGACATGGTTATGTTCTCACGAACCTCATTTCCTTAGGGATGAAGTAAATGGTTGGTATCACTAAAGTATCTTGAACTATATGGAGCTTATGTTGAGAAATAGTTTACATTTTTATTTTTACTGCCATTTTTACAAGAAACTGTTTGAAGTCCCTTCACACATGGCATTTTCTAGTTTACTTTCAGGAAATGGTGATCCTGGCCAACTTGACTGCAGTCAAGCATCTCTGGGACCTTTTTCTGTCTGCTGAGTGGCCTAGTAGCACACTCAGGAGTGAGCAAATTCAGCATCCAAATCTAGGGATCTAGCAACATTCTCCAGGGTTCCTCAGAGAAACTGTAGATTCCAGATGCTGGAACATCCTTGACATAACACACTGCTGAAAACAAGATGCCACAAGGACAGAGGGGGCAGCTTGAAGGAGCTCCTATTGGTTAACCTAAAGAAATTAGAACAACAGAGCAAGCACAGTAATGAATTACAAACCAGGGGAAGGGAGAGAAAACCAAGTCTACCAGAGTAAGAGATACCAATGCTTTTGTGAAGATACATGGATGAATGGACTGCAGGAAAGAGGGCTCCTGCTTGCAGGAGAATGAGGAGTACCAAGTGGTACATGTGGAAGGAATGCTGGAGTTGGAAAATCATGCCGCAACTAACAAGCTAAATACTAAGCAAGAATCATCAACTGGTGTAAAGTGAGAGAAAACCTTACCATGTATGTAAGACTGCTTATTACTAAAGGGCATTTGGCATAGCTGGTAAAAGGCTGGTGAACAGGGCCAGGCAGCACAGCTTCCTGCTAATGCACACCTTGGGACAGCAGGTATAGATAGCTCAAGTAGTTGGGGCCCTTCCACAGAAGCTTGAATTAAGTTCCTGGCTCCAGGTTTTTGCCTGGTTCAGTTCAAGCTGCTGTGGGCACTCTGGGAGTGAGCCAGAGAATGGGAGCTCTCTCAAGTTTTAATTGCTTATTGGTTGTAAAAATTGTTAACTGCAGGGTCTGCATTGTGTAGTGGGTTAAGTCGCTGCCTGCATTGCTGTCTGGGAAAGCAATAAAAGATGGCCCAAGTAATTGGGCCCCAGCCACCCACGTGGGAGATGCACATGGAGTCCTGGACCTGCCCTGTCCATTTTTGGCTATGTGGGGAGAGGACCAGTGGATAGGTCTCTTTCCCTCCTTGTGTAGCTCTGTGTTCCAAATAAACAAGTAAATAGTGAAGAGAGAGAGAGAGACAGACAGACAGACCTTGGAAAAACCAAACATCATTTTGACCAAGTGACCCAAATTGACATCACCAAAGAGGGACACTGAGTATCTTGAGAATGCATCCCATGATGACTACTATCAATAATGTCATAATCTGACCCAGAATGCATAACCTGAAACTAATCATGAGGAAATCCAAATGAGGAAATTCTATTAAAAGCAGGGAGGGAGACAGGATAGTAAACTTAAAAAAACATGTTAATGCCATGTAAGGCAAGAGTAGCCATGGAAATGATCCAAAGAAAAGGAGATTTAAGTGGTGGCAGGGGGCAAATAAACAACTAAATGAAAAAACAAAGGTTAAAAGTTTAACAGGTAAATCCAGGTAAAGGGTATATGGAAGTTCTTTGTACTATTCTTATTTTTAAAATGAATAAATTTAGATTTGTGAAAAATACATTATCCTAATGTTTTTCATGTTCCAGAGGACCAGGCAGAGGTTTCTCAGATTGGCATGTGGGAATTAGCACCCTACACAGCTGTATGTTCAGCAACGGGAGGGAGCATGGTTCGGTGGGAAGAACATGAAGTCTGGATACACACACTGAATTCAAACGCTGGTCCCAGCAGCTGCTAAGTGGGGAGCCTAAATTCTCTTAGATACCTCAACTGCAGGACAGACAGCTAAGTCATAGCACTGGTAAGATAAATAAACAAATGCTAACTACAATATTGCTGAACACAAAAAGGGCTCCCCTGGAGCCACCTTTCACTTCTCTGACAATCTTACAAGGGCCACACATGAATATAAAATCTTCTGAAACAAAGCCTTTTCTGGAGGTACATTTCATGCAAACTGAATCCAGAAATCCTGGGTAATGGAATGAAAGAGAAGGTTTATAAAAACAAGTGGTTTGGGGCCTGTGTTGTGGTATAGCAGGTAAAAGCTGGCCACCTGTGACAGTGGCAGCCCATATGGCCACCAATTATAGAGTCCCAGCTGTTTCACTTCTGATTCAGCTCCCTGCTATTGTGCCCGGAAAAGCAGAAGATGGGCCCCTGCCACACATGTGAGACCTGGAAGAAGATCCTGGCTCCTGGCTTTGGACCAGCAAAGCTTCAGCCGCTATAGCCATCTGAAGAGTGAACCAGTGGATGGAAGATCTCTCTCTCTGTAATTCTGATTTTCAAGTAAATAAATAAAGCTTTAAAAAAAAAAAAAAAAAAGCCCAAAAGTGGTTGGGGCATGCCTGCTAACTGGTCAGTCCTGTTGAGAGTAAAAACAACAGGAGCAATGCTGACAGTATTTTCTTTATGCTAGAAAAGCCTACTGCAAATAAACCACTATCTTTTTCTCTTCACATATTCACAAGCCTATTCTGCAAATGATCATCCATCTACTTCCTGGAATGATAGCTTATTCCAAAAACAAATACCAAAGAATACCAATTCTATTTGTTTCGTAAGTTATCTTTGAAGAAATGAAAGCCATTCAATAAAAAACCCATATATTATGGAATTCCATCCAACTATTAGTTTTTTTCTTCCTCTTTCCACATATTTCTTGTTCATATTTAACAGATGACTCACTTTTATGTTGCCAATGATAATAATTCTATAAAAATCTACTTTTAAAAATGGAGAAAACAATTAAAATAACTAAATTGTATTATAGCAAAAAAAGTCATTGCCAACAGATTTAGTTTTACATTTAAAATCTTTATGAAAGATAAACAAATTCTGAATTTTCCTTTATTTTATAATTGAAAAATGAAATCACTTAACATGAATACTTGATACATAATTTCCTTGAAATCTCTCTATGGTGAAACAAATTGTACATATTAAAGAGTGTAAATAATATTGACACTCATGACAATTTCAAAGCAACTATAGGCATAACTTCAAATTACTATTAATTGTGGCTATTTTTGAAAAAAATTGTGCACACTTATTAGGGCCCAGCATACCAAAAAGACTCAGTGTCTCAATCAACATCGTCAGAGTTCAAAATATCAAATCCATGTTGTCAGAGTTAAAAAAATGTGGCATCATAGTGTGAAGACACTATACATTGCCATATCGTTCTCAGAAGTTTCTTAAAACAGGTTGGAAATAATGGAAAAATATTGAGTAGTAATCACTAACAAAAATACTTCCATGACTACTTTTTGCCCAAAGTGATTAAGGACAAAAAATAGGAAATCTTGTTGCTTTATTAAGTGATAAACTGCTAATAAGCTCCCCTTAGAAGTTCTTTAGACATTATACCAAGTTGTCTTGGTCTTCTGATCATATATATATATACACACACATATATATGCATTTTTCTTCAAGTAAAGAAATGTTTAATAGATGTAAACTATTTATTGGATATTTGCCACCAAATATTGTTAAATACATTATCTTGCAGCATATCGCTTTCAAGTTAAAATGTCAGAAACAAACACCAATATTTACAATTCTTTTAAGGAATGTTATATAATGACACATTAAGGCGTAAATTCTTTTGGCTTATAATTCTTAAAAGAATGATAATAGCAAAAGTGATGCAAAATCTTCAGTGTGAGATTATGGTTAAGCTACATTTTACAAAAATATGGTGTAAGATGGCAATAATCCCATTCAACATCCTGGATTCGATCCCTTCAGCAGGGACTGATAATTTATACAGTCAAACTTTAAAATTTACAGATAAAGCAGTTCAATACTGCCACTGAGAAGTACATCTCTTAACATATACAACTTTCAGGCCACAGTTTTGAAGGTCTGAAGTATCAAGTTGGTTTGATGAATTAGTCGGTTGGCACTTATGAACACATTTATTGCCCTGTTTAAAAAGAAAAGAATGAGTGTTAATTTCATTTAAAAAATCTACCCCTTAAAAATATTTATACTTAACGTCACATATACTAATAGTAGTGATTAAATCAATTAAGGAAATACACATTAGCATTATTATAACTTTTATTATACCTTGGATGTAATGGTTTTGCAGCATTTACAACTACTGTATCTAGGAATTACTGCCCCCTCGTGGTGGTGGCTGGCAATAAAGCACTGGAGGACTGCTGCTGATAGGCGGTGCCTCAATATCCACAGTTCTTTTTACATGCCAAACAAGTGACTGGTCAAAGAGGAGGATTCAGATGTGGTCTATGGTTTCACAGAAGTTAAAATAAAACCAGGTATAGCCAAAGAGACAAGCTTCATAGAAGTTAATGAAATAAAATCTTTGACGGCCAAATGGAAGATTCAGAGGTGGTCTCCAGCTGGTTTCATAGAAATTTAAGAAAATAAAGTTTGGTAAAGCATTATAGTCAGTCTCAAAATCAGCTGTCAACAGGCATGAATTCTTGGAAAAATTACTTCTAATTTGATTCATCCCAGTCTCTGCTACTGTCTTTCAAAAAAAAAAAAAAAATTCTAAACTACTTTTAGAATTGATATACTTTTAAACCAAAACAATCATGTAGTTTTAACATGGTATCTGAAAATATACAAAAATATGTTCGTAAAAACTGTCTTATACTCCACCAAATTCAAATAGCCCATCTTCCTGTTACAAGGGTACAGAGCTGATCGGTTAGCTCCATTGTATGGCCTTATCAGTTTCTTGGTGTCATAGCTTGAGCTTGTCTCTTCATCACAGACATTTTTCTCAAAAAGGAGGGACCAGGAAAAATTAGTGAAGTCAATGCAAATCCATCCCTCAACTGAAAGACGGCTTAACAATCCGGCTGTCATGATACATTATTCATTAACAAAGAACTGGAAATTAAAGAAGCTGCTGAATGGAGAAAAAGTAGCAACAAAGGAGCCTGAACACTCCATGTGTATAATGAACAATTTCATATTTATGAAAATTAGGCTTCAAATTAATTCCTACCTTTCAATGCACTTATTCCACAACAGATTTGAATCAGTAAGAATCAGAAACACTGATTCCATCATGAAAGTTATTCTTTTAATATATTTTTGGTTATATGGACTTAGCATAAGAGATCAAGCAGAAACAAAAAAGTTTATTTTCAGAACACAATTGCTAGCTTTCTAACTAAGCTACTACGGTGCATTTTCCTTATAAATTTATACAAAATAAAATAAAACCACTAATAAAATATCTCAATATCTTTAATTCATAACATAAATGTAAATATTTCAATCTGTGAATTGTTAAAATTGACTCTGAATATTAGCAGAATCCTACCATATTCTTTTTAGATGGTATTACTGGAATAGTGGGCCCTTTAGAGGAAACCTAAAACCTCACTGGTAGGATAGCATGTTTGGAGCCCTTGTTTAGATCACTATTCCGAATGGAAGCAGTTAGTGCTGTCTACAAAATTCCTAGCATGAACATCCTGTCATACAGCACTGCAGATGACATGCCACGCCCTCTTCATCTAAGCATGCATTACATGTATGCAGAAGCAAATATCTGGAAACACATAAAATTTCTTGGTTTTCTACAGCATCAGCAACCAATTGTATGTTAATGCTAAAATTAGTGTCTAATTTACATTTTTGATATATGGTTCCATGAAAGCCAATTTAAGCTCCCCACCTTCCAGGACAGTGGATCACAATCATTCCAGCACTTAAACATCACCTGGAGTGCGTTTCCAAACCACCTAAATCCTGGCCCACAACTCCAAGCTGATGGAATCAAAATCTCTGAAAGTGGAGGCTATGCAATGATTTTTAAAACTGACTCCAAGCAACTCTTAACATACAGAAAGGACTGAAAACCACTGCTTTGACTTTGGTGCAGTTCTCAACAGACCTGCAAGTGCAGTATCACCTGAAAACTTCTTTGAAATGAACTTCTACCCCAGAGCTACTGAATCAGATGTCACTGAAGTCTAAATATCACTGCTTCAGAGGTTGATAAAATAGGACAGAAAACTAAGAATGCTTTCACATTTTTAATTGGTTACCAAAAAACAAGCTCAAAAAAGTAAAAGGTGGCTATTATGTGACAGGTGAAAATTATAATGCTCCATTAACTATACTTAAAGTTTTATTAGAACAAAGCCACACCCATTTGTTTCCACATTATCTTCAGCTGCTCTTGCGCTACAACAGTAAAGGTGAAGCAAGTCATTGACACAGGGCCAGCACATCTAGAATATTCAATCTCTGATTCTTTTAAGGAAAAGTAACAACTGCTCTAGACTAGTTATAACTGGATTAGCAACTACTCATTCTCTATCTTTAACAGTTGGCTTTCACTACCAGTTGCCTTGAGTATTAACATAGTAAGAGTTTACTACCATGTAAAGCCACATCCTCCATTTAAAAGAAAAGGATAAATGCTGTTACTCACTTGCCATCTTTAAAATACGTTTTCAGAGTATCACTGAAACTTTTGGAGTACTTTACAAATTCTTTCTTTTGGTGTTCAAGTGCCTACAGACATGAAAAATAATTTTAAAAAATATTAAGTAGGAAAAATATCACAAAAGACAAAGTCAAAGATAGGAAATTACAAAGAATAAAGGATGAACTTTGCTTTACAGGTAAGCATTTTTAAGACTATCTCTTTAAACACATGAAACAGCATACTTAAACTCAAGGACAAACCCAACAGTTAATTACACAAAATGACAAAATCATTTCCAATAATCAAACCCTGTTACTGTTCAAATCAATTAAAAAAAAAAAAAAAAAAACCTACATCTAAGCCAGCAACTAGGGTGGCAACTAGCAAGATTTCTACTAAACTTACCCTGCGGTTCTGGTATTGATATTTCTTGAAGACATTATTCACTGTATCAAGAAGTTCCTTTATTGCACTAGCTATGTCCCTGTTGGCAAAGGAAAACAAGATTTTTAACATCAGCTACATTTGAAAGAAACCTGTGAGCAGATGTGTTTGTGTGAGTATAGGAACTACTAATCACAATGCACTCTTTATTATCATACGTCCACTTCAGCAAGAGCCAACATCTGACTAGCTGCGGGGAACGGGGGTTGCAGCCTGCACTTTCCTGATCCTGATTCTCTTGCACTGCTGACTAAATACTGTCAACCAACACCAAATCATCAACTTTAAACACAGCATTACTTACCTGACAGTGGAAGAAGGTAATCACACCTATGTTTTCCTGTCTTTTCTAGTTTTAGATTTCCCCCCCCTTGGGCTACTATAAGTGAATTCAAGACACTGGCTTTTTCCACATTTGCTATCTCCATGAACAATGTTTATGACAGTTTCTAACATATATAAGTAATTTCTGTGTTTACCAACATGACAAGCATATACCTGATTGTCCTGAAGTTTAAAATGTTTTCTCCTGAAACATTCCTCACCTCAGAGGCAACATTCCTCCTCCTCATTTCTCTCAGACACATTTACCTTTTATCTAACAACTAAGCATTTTCCTCTTTCAACCCTTTGCTGTCACCACTTCCTTTAAAATGTTACTTAAATTACTTGGAAAGACAGTATCAGATAGTGTTCCACCTAACCTTTTAAGCAATTATCCTTTACCTACAAATCCAAGTCCATCAACTTTCCACCCCGTTCTAAAGAGAAAAAGCAGTTAAGTCAATGTCTTCATTTAGTTCACTATTCTTCCTATAGATGCATTATTTTCTAAAGCTTTGTCTATGCCCTTTTGAATTTCCACATTTAAACTTCAGAGCAATTGTTTTTATTGTCAAACTGAACTTTATGTCAACCTCCAGTCTCAAACAGCCTCACAGACTCTTAAGCAAGTTTTCTTTTTTTCACATCTATTCTCTTGTCTGTTGACATGAGTTAAAAAGATATAAATCTAGACCAATTCAAACATAACCTTTCATTACTGACATTTTAATCACAAATATTAGATTGAAATATTTTTTCTTTTTTCAAGATTTATTTTTTTGAGAGGTAGAGTTACAGAGAGTGAGAAAGAGTGACAGTGAGAAAGATCTTTCATCTGCTGGTTCACTTCCCAAATGGCTGCAATGGCCAGAGCTGGGCCAATACAAAGCCAGGAGCCAGAAGCAACCCCCTGCCAGGCCAGTCTCCCATGCGGGTGCAGGGGCCCAGGCATTTGGGCCATCTTCTACTGCTTTCCCAGGCCATAGCAGAGAGCTGGATCAGAAGAGCAGCCCGGACCTGAACAGGAGCCGATATGGGATGCCGGTACTGCAGGTGGAAGATTAACCTGCGCCACAGCACTGGCCCAGGATTGCAGCACTTTCATACTAAAAAAATTTCAGCTTTATGTGAAGAAAAATATACTCAATCCTCAGAATTCTGTGTGTGGCTGTATATGTGTTTCCCAGCATATTTTTCCAGTAAATAAACAGGTAGAAACTCTAAGAATTACAGGCCTTACAACATTTGGTACTTAAAAACTAATATTTTAGCCTACTATGAAGTAATGACATTTTCATTAAATATTTCAATAAATATTTACTTAGTTTCTCTATTTTTCTAGCAACAGCAAGTCAAACATTGCTATTAAGCTGAAATATTAAAATATTACATATTGAAGTAGTATAATAAATTTTACAGATATACTACCTTGTCCATTTAGGTTTGTTTTTGTTTTTGTTTTTGTTTTTTTGCTTTTAGTTTGGTAATAGCAGTCTATAAATTACATTATTGTTCTCTTCAAGCAAGCTGAATTCTCTGCATTGCTGTGATGGACATCAATCCATTATTATTTAATAAATGGTGTCAATACAACTATCCTATTATCTGAGAAAAACTATGATTTCAACAAATAAAAAATGTCAAATCTCTGAATACACAAGGTTCTCCCAATCCACAACAAGGCTATTTAAAATGAAATACAATGGAACCAAAATTACACACTGATCAGACAAGTAAGCTATTTATACACAGCCTCATAGTAAAGTACATTTCAACATTCTGCTAAAAAGAGATTATAAAAATGTGGCTGCAGGCTAATCAACGAGATGAACATGTACTCCACATACACTGACAATGGCTGGATGCTAGAAGTCAAAGGAGTAGTTCCGAAAGATGTTGTTTAACTCCCTTGAAAGGAAGAAAACAGGCAGAGGGTGGAAAAGGAGGGAACTTGCTAGACCCTATCCCAGATCTCCTACTAAGTATTAAAACTCTGTACTTTTAATAAAAGAGGAGGAGAAAAACACCAAAATTCTTAAGTCATTCTGTTGATGAGCCAGGGTTGAAAACTACTGCTGTTTAGGAACCCAGAGCTTCGATTTGATGCTTTCTTGGCAAAGGAATTTATAAAAATACTCTAATGACCAAAGTTATTTTTCCCTAAGCCTGGCCTACTATTTGGAATGTTAACATTAAAATGCTGAAAAATATTCTCTAAAAATAATCTGCAATAATTTATACCAAATATTATGGTATCTGTATGTACACAGAAAAACATTTATTTATTGCACCAAGGTCTGCACAAGGGAAGCTAAATGACATTAATTACCTGAGTTTATTTCCTACAAAAGAAAACTAACGCGTGCATACACACACATACACACAAACACACAGACACACTTCAGACAATTAACCAGATAAAGAACAGGGTAAAATAACTATCATGTAATTACGTACAGTTTGGAGCAGATGGATTCTGTGATAAGCAACAGACAGTATGAGCAGAATGAAAAGAAATTTAGTAATTTGCAGCTATACAGTAGGGCAACTTTTGGAAAACATACAGTGAAAAAAACAGCCATCAGAGAAACTGTAAACATACATCTCATAAAAAACTGCATGGAAAAGTATAAATTTTAACCATGCTACTAAAATCTGTCCTTCTTTTCCATGCTCTTTGGTCTAGAATGGACAGTTCTGGAAGAAATTCTGAAGCCATGAAGAAAATGCCTAACTTCAAACAAACCGGTGAAATCTGGCCAAATATACAAATGTAGATGCAAAGAATAAACATATAAATCCAGGGCTTTTTTAATCTATTAAGCAACCAGTGTTCACTGGTCACCACTAATTGGAACATATTAAACTTAAAACAATTTAATAAAACATGTGCACAGCTTAGCTGTAATCAAGCAAACATTCGTTACTCAAATATATTAATTCCTAGTGCTAGATGTGCTGTAAGTCTATTAGATTCTATGCTGGTCTTTATGCATCATTTCAATTCTCCCAAGTAATGCCCCTTACTTTCAGATGCAGAAACTAGAATGTCAGAAGCAAAGCAACTATATCCAAGGCCACACAAGCTAAATATTGGAATAGAAATTAAAAAAATGTTTTAAAAAGGATTTTTATTTATTTATTTATTTGAGAGGTAGAGTTACAGAGAGAGAGGGAGAGAGAGAGAGAAAGGTCTTCCATTTGCTGGTTCACTCCTCAAATGGCCACAAAGGCCAGAGCTGGGTCAATCTGAAGCCAGGAGCCAGGAGGTACTTCCAGGTCTCCCACATGGGATCAGGGGCCCAAGTAGTTGGGTCATCTTCCACTGCTTTCCCAGGCCATTAGCAGAGAAATGGATCAGAAGAGGAGCACCCAGGACACGTACCAGAGCCCATATGGGATGTCATCACTGCAGGCAGATGCTTAGCCTACTATGCCACAGCACCGGCTCTGAAAATCCAAACTTAAGTCTGATAAAGATATCAAAAAAGTGAACATTTATTATCTGCCAAGAATGTTTTTATTGCTTTAATAAAACCTGCAGTGTCACTGGTTAACACGTGTAGTAAATGTATGATATATGCTTACTGAAAAACGTTGCTAAAATAAATGAAGAGGGTATCTCAATGTGAGAGAACTTCAAAAAGTTCACAGAAAAGGGAATTGAAAACAAAGTTTACTTTAGTGCAAAACATTTTGGAAATTCATGGATAGAAGCAGTCAGAAAAAAATTTATAGAAAATCCATATATAAAAAAAACAACTACATAGACTTCAAAATAATGGCTCCAAAATAAACTTTAAAAAGAAAACTTAAAGAGAGAGAGAGAGAAAATGAATGAATATGCATGAGCACACTAGATCTTCCATTTGCTGGTTCATTCCCCAGATGCCTCTGGCCAGCCAGGGCTAGACCAAGCTGAAGCCTAGAATTCCATCTAGACTCCTGCATAAGTGGTAGGGACCCAAGGACGTCAGTCACCACCTACTACCTCCCAGGATGCACAGTAGCAGGAAGCTGGATGGGAGGCAGAGCTGGGACTTGAATCCAGAAACTCCAATAATGGGATGCGATTTAATTGCTACATCAAATGCTTATACTTAAATTTATCGTTTAATTCCAGTCTTGCTTAACATTTTGAAGTACTCTCATATGAGGAATCAAAATATGATTGAAGCAAAATAGTACAATGCAATATGGTGAGCCTGAAAGACAAGTCATTTTATATTTTGGTGTAATTTTATCCACTAATTTCCCAAACAATTAACGATGATAAAAACATGTATAGAATATACTAATATATATCACAATGATAGAAATAATTATACCTTAGCCATCTATACTATTTATACGTGGCTGAATTTTAATCTCAGAAATAATATACACACACACAAAAAAGAAAGAATATACACAACACACTGACCAAATTATCCCTTCTAAGACAGAAAACAAATTTTCATCACCATTACCCTTATTTCAGTTGTGCTGAGTAGACTCCAGAAAACACAACTGAGATATTTCTACTATTTCCCCATATATGAGACAAGCCCCAATAAAGCCTTTCTTAATGACTAAGTGGCTGTTAAGAACATGGTTTTCATTTTTCAAAGACTCATTTATTTCTTTGAAAGAGCAACAGAAGGGGGGGAAGAGAGATCTATCTGCTGGTTCACTCCCCAAATGGCTACAAAAGCCAGGTCTGAGCCAGGCTGAAGCCAGGAGTGAAGAATTCCATCCTGGTCTTCCACACGGGTGTCAAGGGCCAAAGTACTTGGGGCATCTTCTGCTAGCTTCCCAGGTACATTAGCAGAAAGCAGCACTGGAAGTAGACCAGCTGGAACTCAGACACTCGGACAGGGGAGATGTTGGCATCCACGAGTAGAGACTTAACCTTCTGGACGACATGCTGGCCCCAAGAACTGCTAAACTCTTATAACCTTGAAGCTACCCAGAGTTTTGCAGAAATGTCTAGAGACTTACTAGGGGGAAAAAGAGTGGTACAGTATTAGGATAAAGGTATGGGCCTACCATTTCTATCCCAGCTTCAAACACAATACTCATCTCTCTTTCAAATGGCACTATGCTAAAAATAAGATGTCCTTTACCACAGTTCTTTCAAACTTTTTCAATCTCCACATTAGTCATTATGAATTCATGATTGGGAAGCAGCAGAGAAGACCCTAGCAAAGAATGCATGGGGTTCATATCTAGATCCACAACTTTCTAGTTCTGTGATCTTGGGAAGGTTCCCTAATTTCTTGTACCTCCATTTTCTCAACTGTTACAGCAGCTTACATTAATAAAGTACTAAAAAGAGTGGTGTGTTTAGCATATAATAGCTGCTATAAGTGATTGCTATTATTATTAAAATTATACTGATTCTATAAAACTCTACTTCAGTGACTTCAAGCAAACTCTGCTGAAATTATTTATCTGTTTATCTGAAAGGCAGAGAGAGAAAGAGAGATCTATCTGCTGGCTCCGAATGCATCTAGCAGCATGGGCCGGGCCAGGCCAGACCAAATCTATGTGGTTGTTTCATGGGGATGGCAGGAACCCAAGTACTTAGAGCCATCACCAGCTACGTTCCAGTGTATGCATTAGCATGAAATTAGAATTGGGAGCAAAGCTGGGATGAGAATCTAGGTACTTAGATATGGGGTACAGGCATCCCAAGCAACAGCAGCTGCACCAAATAACTATCCTGAAAATATTTATAGATATGTAGCACGATTCATACAAATATGATTATCAAAATAAGTGAAACATATCATATGAACGGAAACTCTAGAAACAAACTGTCTCAACAACCAAATAATAACAAAGTGGGATCACTGGCAATTTATTCTTTTATGGGCCAATCATCTTTACTTTAACTATATTAGATGAAAAAGAACACCGCATAAGCAGTTGATGATCTTCCCTTTTCTCATATTAAAAATAGCTAAAGGAAGCTGGAGCTTTCCTATAAAGGTAAACTTTAAGACCCTTAGTAACTGTCCCTTGTGACACAGATTTTGGCTATTTAAAGGCTTTTTAAATTCCTGATCTTCAATTACTGCCAAAGAGGAGGAGAGCTGTTCCTTGAGTTGGGTATGTACCATGAACCCTTATTTTCTAAAATCGGACAGCTTCCACTCCTTATACAATGCAAAACAGACATCCTCAGTAGCTAAAATAACATTTCCCAATGTGAATTACAAAGAATTCTATTTCTGAAAAACAAATGTTAATTTTTTTTCCAAATGAAACTCCTTAGGGTCCTGAAAGTGAACACATACAATGCAGCCTCTTTCAGAAAAAGACCTGTGCTAACCTTTCCTTTCTAGAAATTTCTAGCTACAGTTTTATCAAAATGTTGTATTGACAGTGACAGTATAATCATTCCCAGCTTGCTTTGTTTTTCCACTGAGGCTGAAAAAAAATGACCAGACTCTGGTTTAAAGATATTTATGCAGTAAAAGTACTATGTCTGGAGTCCCCTCTGACACACTGTAGCCCAGAGAAGACTGTGTCTGGGCTGAGAAACACTACTCTCGGATGACCCCTCTTAATTACTGCTCAGCTGCCAGCCTCCTGGCCCCATGCACAGTATGACTCTTATTTACTTCAAAGGCAAGGATCTGGAGGTTCAAAATTTAGAAAAAGCTAAGTTGCCTTCAGGAGTACATTACTTTATGCAATTTCTTAAATAAAAACAATTTTGCTATCTCATTACCAATCTCTCTTGATTTATCTAACTTCGCTGCTCATTTTAACTTGACAATTATATTTTTCCATTATTCACATAGTTCAAACTATATATTGGTTTATGCACATTTCATTCATTGCTATTGTTAAATTGAACATTCTAAAAACTGTTATTGTACTTTGCAGCAAAAAGCCATAGCTTAGAACTTCAAATTTTATTTCAAATCAATATCATAGCAAAATGAAAACATCTAGAATAAGTGGTTCTTTTGATAAACTTTTAAGAAAAGAAAAAAGAGAGAGAGAGAGAGAGAGAGAGAGAGAGAGAGAGAGAGAGAGAGAGAGAGAAAGAAAACCACTTACTTGATTGTCTGCAGAAACCTCACTCTATCATTGATCTCATCTGGGATCTTACTGAGAATCTGTTTAAGTGCCCGTGCCTTTTCATTTAGGTCCTGGAATTCTGCCTCTGGTCGTTCAATCATGTACTCTGATAAACAGACAGATAATAAAAACCACCATGAACTTCCCTGCAGGTCTAGTGCAAGAATTCCCAACCGGTGGTCAAAGGGAGGTGAGAAGGAAAAAAGTTAAGATGATTAGGAAAGACAAGGCTTGTAAAGCAGAATGTATTAGAGTTCAACTTAGTCCAGAAACATTAATGCTCACTCCACTTAACAGTATCAGATCAGAAACTAAACATTTTCACTTTGAAGTAAATAAATTTCACAATATTCTAAAATGTGAATTAGAAAGGGAAGTTAAAAAGTTCATTAGTGTGCTAGAGCTACATTTCACAAAGAAACCTTAAAATAATTAGGGATATTCAAAAAGTATGCAAAGCTTATATACAAGAACACTTCAAAAAGTTTGTGGAAAACTAGTATTAAAAGTATGAGTTTATTTTGGTGTCAAAAAATTTTGAAATCCATGCAAAAGTTTTTCATAATACACTTCTCACATATTATGAAAAAAAATTTTTCACCAAAATATTGCTCTGTACCAAAATAAACAAATACTTTTAATTTCATTTTCCATGAACATTCTGAAGCACCCTTTTATGTCTGCAAATGGGAAAGGGGAGTTTAATAACCAAAACTCATACACTCATACAAACTGGTTCAGAACCTCAAACAACTTACAAAAATATTTAGAATATTCTTGGAATCTCACTTCAAAACACGAGGAAGATGGGTAGCCTAGTGGTTGAGAAGGCCACATCCCATATTGGAATACCAGGGTTTAACATCCAGCTCTGGCTAACCTGATTCCAGCTTCTTGCTAATGCAGACCCTACCCCTGGCCGGATGCTGCAGGCATTTAGGGAGTTCGAACACTGGATAGGGTGCTCTTTCCCTGTGCCTCTTAAATAAATAGCTCAGTTTTTAAAATGCCCCCAGATATCTAACAAAATGCTGGGATCACAGTAGAATACTTTTGAAAAGGAAGTTTGATCACACAAGGTAGAGGCAAAATAATTCACCAAGGGGTACATTGTAGACTGGGATGTATTACAACTCTACCAATTCATCCATATGTTATGGGCTAACAGTCTAAATAACAATGAGGGCCGTCTTAGAAATCTTAAGACTCAGTTGAAATAACAACTTTTTGTTTTCCCTTAATAAATAAACTAGTGGGAAAATGGCAACTAATTTTAAGTGAAACTCATAAAAGGCAGAGGAAAAGGAGAAAAGCAGTCAAAAATGATTATTATATTACTTTCCCAAATCTGTGCTTGAAAAGAAAAAAATAACCATTCCATAGAGCTCCTCTTTTGGTAAACTGGAACTGCAAAACATTTTACCAGTAGGGAAAAAAGTAAGAACATGCAGTATAACTACTTTAAGTAATTAAATCTGACAAATATAAAATAAAAACAATTATCAATTTATATAATTTGTTTCCATCATAATCACAATAAAAAAAGATAAAGAAAGAAGGGAAGACTTTTGCCAAATAAAACCAAGCAATGTTCTTTCTTCTGTGATACCTTCTACGTCATCAGCTGCCATTCGAAGAAGGGATTCAGTGAAGTTAACTTCTACACTTTTTTTCTCTAGAATTTTCATAATGATGTCTTGTGTGAGACCTGGATTTTCTTTTTCAGCCTATGAGAAAGAGAGTTAGTTTTGAAATATAGACATACAATTAGCATTCTGTAGTCAAAATGTAAATTTTAAGGGCCAGCACTGTGATATAGTAGGCTAAACCTCTGTTTATGGCACCAGCATCCCATATGGATGCTGGTTGTGTCCTGGCTGCTCCTCTTCCGATCCAGCACTCTGCTATGGCCTGGGAAATCAATAGAAGATGGCCCAGTACTCTGGCCCCTGCCCCCATGTGGAAGACCTAGAAGAAGCTCCAGGCTCCTGGCTTCAGACTGGCCCAGTCGCAGCCATTGTGGGCATTGAAACAGAGGATGGAAGATCTGTCTGTCTCTCCCTCTCTATGTCTGTGACTCTACCTCTCAAATAAAGAAAATAAAATCTTAAAAAAAAAAAAAAAAAAAAAAAAAAGGAGAAAGGTAAAAAAATGCAGTTTATAATCTATTGGGTACTTCTTAGACAATTTATAAAAGACAGAAACTGTAGTGAAACTACTGTTATAATGGCATTCATTTATGTTTTGTTAGAGGCTTGTGCACCCATTTAGTTTCTACTATGACCTTGGTTCCATTTTCCATTTGAAGACAAAGTATTTAGTATTTCCTATTTGTTCAGTTACACTCATGCAATTGAACTAGTAAGAAAGACAGAAAAAAGATTATATATATATATATATTATATATATATGTATATATCTTGGAAATTTATAAATTACTCTTCTCAGGGATTGGTGTTGTGGGGTAGCAGGTAAAGCAGCCGCTTGCAACACCAGCATCCCATGTGAGTCCCGCTGCTTCATTTCCAACCCAGTTCCCTGCTAATGGCTTGGGAAAGCAACAGATTATGGCCCATGTTAGGGTCCCTGCCACCCATGTGGGGGATCCAGAAGAGGCTCCTGGCTCCTGGTTTTGGCCTGACCCAGAGGTGGCCGTTGTAGCTATCTGGTGAGTGAACCAACAGATGGAAGATCGACCCCCATCCACAACCCCTCTCTCTCTGACTTTCAAAATAAATAAATAAATACTTTTTAAAAAGTACTCTTTTCATTAGTTTAAATACAATTAGGTTTTTGGCTAATATTTCAATGTAAGAATCAAGAAATAACTCATCTTACCAGTATTTTCTAGATTCCTTGCATTTAAATTAATACAATGCCAAGAAAAGCAAAACACAAAACAAAAATTTAACATTTCTTTTGCAAATTTTATTGAAGCTAAAAAATCCCTTAACTAGTTTCCTATGCAATTACTTTCATTTCCTCTTTGATTTTCATAGCAAGAATATTTCCTTCACCAGTTTTTAGGATATCATTAATCCTTTTACTACTTTCTAAGCTTGTTTCACTACTACTAGTTTGCACTGGTTTTATTGTTTAATTTAGACTCCCTAGGCACTACAATCTATTTGCCCTTTCAAGACTGAGAGTAAAGAGTTCTGAGTTTTCCAAAGTTAATTTTCAGATTCACGTTTTCTTCAGTAATTCTGACCTATTTTCTTATTACTTTTTAAAATTTGTAATCATACTTAGAGTTTGTTTCTATTAAGCTCTCAGTTTTAATCATTATGCTATTTTTTTTCTTCTTTGCTCTAATATTAATCAGTAAAAAAACACAATTTATGATTTTATTCAGATTGTAATCTTTTTACTTCTTTATGTGTCAAGCACACTTAATCCACTTCCTCTTCAATTCACTTGTCATATCACAGGAGATACAGGTTTCTTCTGTCCCTATTGCTCTTTCCATTATAACACCTTGTTTCTCATTAGATCTCAAGTATCAAGAACTGAAAGGTTGTGGAACAAAATGGGAAAAGAAAATACACACATTTATCTCAATCCTGGGATCATTTTAAATGCTGTCAAATGCCATTAAGGGGAAGCATTCTGAGAGACAACAACCTTTTATAACCTGTTTTGATTTTTCCATCCAAGAATATATTTTTTTTTCTTTTTTTTTTGACAGGCAGAGTGGATAGTGAGAGAGAGACAGAGAAAAAGGTCTTCCTTTTTGCCGTTGGTTCACCCTCCAATGGCCGCTGTGGCCAATGCATCGTGCTGATCCGAAGCCAGGAGCCAGGCGCTTCTCTTGGTCTCCCATGTGTGTGCAGGACCCAAGGACTTGGACCATCCTCCACTGCCTTCCCGGGCCATAGCAGAGAGCTGGCCTGGAAGAGGGGCAACCGGGATAGAATCCGGCGCCCCAACCGGGACTAGAACCCGGTGTGCCAGCGCCGCAAGGCGGAGGATTAGCCTGTTAAGTCACGGCGCTGGCCCCATCCAAGAATATATTTAAGATAACATCTATTTTAAAAACAAAGCAAAACAGGATTTGCCTTTAAAAGAAATGTTATCCAAATATGGCTTAATATGCATGAGCATTAATTTGGTGAATTGCCATAAAATTACATGTAATACAGCATTTCACAATAGTAGTTTATCTTTCTTAGGTACGATTAAATCTACCTACACAGTGAATTATCTTGGGAGGCTGGGAAGCATTCTTTATGCTTGCAGGAAATGTCAGAAAGACATCCCTCTCATTAAATTAAAGTAAGGTGATGAAAAGATTAAATGCTGAAAATCTGAGAATAAAGTTCTAAATACTAAATTGGACTCTACTGCCAACTGCCAAACCTGGAGTACTACAAAAGTCTAACAGAAGTCCCTAACTTTCTCAGTTCACAGTGTTCTTAATGTTTAAAACAAAACCAAAAAAAAATAGTAACAAGAAAAACAAAATAAAACAAACAAGCAAAAAACAGTGCTGTCCACTAAATAGTTATGTTCAAACAATTTAAAAATCTTACAAGGAAAAATACCCAAAATGAAAGGCAAATATTTTATTTCATTCTTAGAAAACAATATGGTTACTTATTAAGGGGATGCATGTATCTAGTAGGCACTGTACAATTTCTCAAATATTGAATTTAGATTGGACCCTGCCACCCTCATTTCCTCTTACACAATTATTTTCTTGTGGTACTTCCTTTTTATCACAACAGGGATCAAAAGTTCAGCTTCAAAAGATATGACATCATTCACAGGAATGTAGCTCAATCTAACATGTTGAAACTACAAACTACCTCAAGTTTGTAGATCATGGTAAGGACCACTGTATGCCTTTAAATTTTAAAATATTTCTGGACACCATTCTGAGTTTGTGCCTGGACACACAGTATAGAATAGCAATCTTTCTATCTTCTGGCAGAAGTTCTGGTTAAGCTGTTTACTTCTTAGTTTTAAAGCTTAAATTTACCCAATGCCTTTGACAAACAGATTTGTTCTTAAATCATATACTCTAACCATCTATACCTGCCGGTTTTCTCCCAGAATACAACCTAGAACCCTTGGGTGTCTAATCTTTATAAAGACTCCAGTTGTGACAGAAAAAACATCCCAGGCGGGCGCCGCAGCTCACTAGGCTAATCCTCCGCCTGCGACGCCGGCACACCGGGTTCTAGTCCCAGTCGGGGTGCCAGATTCTGTCCCGGTTGCTCCTCTTCCAGTACAGCTCTCTGCTGTGGCCCAGGAGTGCAGTGGAGGATGGCCCAAGTGCTTGGGGCCTGTACCCCCATGGGAGACCAGGAGAGGCACCTGGCTCCTGGCTTCGGATCAGCACGGTGCACTGGCCACAGTGGCCGTTGGGGGGGTGAACCAATGGAAAAAGGAAGACCTTTCTCTCTTTCTCACACTGTCCACTCTGCCTGTCAAAAAAAAAAAAAAAAAAAAAAAAAAAAAAAATCCCAAAGGGCAGTAACATGCAGTCTTGTGAATCAGTGATTCTCAACAGTGAGAAACAGGACAACAAATCAGAGGGATGTTAGAGGGGACAATGGTGACTGGGACTCAAGAAGAAAACATATCTTCAGGGTTATTTTATTTTGTGAAAAACTATTTTAATCTTCTTTTTCTTCAAATAATGAAAACAGATAAACGATTGATAAAAAGCACTGTTGCTGTGGACCAAGAATTGGGAAACAGATAGCTGCTTTGCTTCCAATCCAGCTCCCTGCTGATGGCTTGGGAAAGCAGTGGAAGATGGTTGAAGTCCTTGGGCCATTACACCCATGTGGGAGATCCAGAAAAAGCTCCTGGCTCCTAGCTTCAGCCTGGCCCAGCCTCAGGCCATTGTAGCCATTTGGGGAGAAAACCAGTGGATGGAATCTCTTCCTCTTTCTCTCTCTTTTCCCTCTCTGTAACTCTTTCAAATAAATAAATAAATCTTAAAAATATCTGTGCTTGGGCCAATAAATATAACCAAACATTACCTATGATCAAATCATATTTATCACAGTCATACAATTACACATCAGTGTTAAATCATCAGCTTATATGTTGGGATGCTAATAATAACAACAAAATGAGCCTCATGAAACTGAATATTGTATCTCTTATGAATGTCATTAAAGATATCATCTAGGCCTCAGACAGGGTTCTTTTTATGAATACTCATAGGATAAACTTCTTTCTGTTCCTGGTACCAGGAAAGTTATGTAACCGGCATTTGCCTTACCAATACTACAGTGTGTAAAAGATTATTTTTCCTTCTTTTGCCACAAAGATACTTAAAACACTATCATATTTTCCTAGCAACCAAATGCGTCATTCCAAAATTATACTGATAATTCAAGAAGAAAAACAACAAAAAAAATAGTGATTAAAAGTGATGCATCCTAAGGTCTCTCCATTAACTCAAAGATTCAGCAGAATGTATTTTGTTTTCTTTATTTTTTTAAACTTTTAATCAACACATAATAATAATTGTGGGGTATAATACATTTCAAAAGAAGTATGCAAGGTTTAATAATCACATCAGGGTTAATTGGTGTAATTCTAACTTCAAATATTTATCATTTCTTTGTTTTGTTGGAAACAAAATCCTCTCTGCTATTTTGATTCATAGAATTAATTGTCAACCACAGTTAATGTACTATGCCATAGAACATTAAAGTTATTTCTTTTATCTAAATCCCTGTACCCATTAATCATCTCTATCTTCCTCTCCTCCTTCTCAGCCTCTAACAAGTATTATTTTATTTTTTACTTCTATAAGAAGCTTTGGCAGGAAGTTTTTTAATGGTTAGTATATATATATATGTAAACATACACTGTACCACAAATTATTAGACACATCAAAATTGCTCTATTCTGGGGCCAGCGCCATGGCTCACTTGGTTAATTCTGAGCCTGCAGCACCAGCATCCCATATGGGCGCTGGGTTCTAGTCCAGCTGCTCCTCTTCCAGTCCAGTTCTCTGCTGTGGCCTGGGAAGGCAGTGGAGGATGGCCCAAGTGCTTGGGCCCTGCACCCACGTGGGAGACCAGGAAGAAGCACCTGGCTCCTGGCTTTGGATCGGAGTAGCTCTAGCCTTAGCGGCCATTTGGGGGGTGAACCAACGGAAGGAAGACCTTTCTCTCTGTCTCTCCCTCTCACTGTCTGTAATTCTACCTGTCAAAAAAATAAATTAAAAAAAAAATCTTAAAAAAAAAATTGCTCTACTCTAACATAACATATACAATTTAAATTCTTGTGTTGCTGTGAGATGTCCAATGACATCACTCATGCCACATTAAAGTAGTGTTAACAAACTAATCATTTTCGCCATAAGAAGAAATCAAACTGAATGGACTTATAATTTCAATTTCAATAAAACTTAACTATAAATTTCATCTATATTTAAACATTACATATTTTTTCCTGAAAAATAAGAAACTACTGACAAGAATAAATGCCAAGTAAATATTAAAGTTTTGGGCATATTTACATATATATTTGAGGAGGGAGTCATGGATAAAGTTTTATACAAAAGAGCACACAATTTTACACTAAGTTCTCTAGAGTAGACATATGCAATACAAATACTATGTGGGTCACAAAAATGAGCCGCCTATGTACTTCAGTTTTTTAGTGGCACCATTAAAAAAGACAAAAAGCAGTGAAATTATTTTAATAGTGCCACCAAAATGCTATCATTTAAGAAATACTGAATTAATTGAAAATGCTTTTTACTAAAACAACTTATATTCTTCTTGTATGAAGTCATCAAAATTGGTGAATATTTTATACTTAAAACACATCTCAATTTGAACTAGTCATATTTTAGGTACTCAACTGCAACATGTGGCTAGTGATAATCGACTGAAAGCTCAGGTCCAAAGACAATGAAAAAACAAGCCGGCGCCGTGGCTCAACAGGCTAATCCTCCGCCTTGCGGCGCCGGCACACCGGGTTCTAGTCCCGGTCGGGGCACCGATCCTGTCCCGGTTGCCCCTCTTCCAGGCCAGCTCTCTGCTGTGGCTAGGGAGTGCAGTGGAGGATGGCCCAAGTGCTTGGGCTCTGCACCCCATGGGAGACCAGGATAAGCACCTGGCTCCTGCCATCGGAACAGCGCGGTGCGCCGGTCGCAGCGCGCTACCGCGGCGGCCATTGGAGGGTGAACCAACGGCAAAAGGAAGACCTTTCTCTCTGTCTCTCTCTCTCACTGTCCACTCTGCCTGTCAAAAAAAAAAAAAAAAAAAAAAAAAAAAAAAAAAACTCACTTTGGGTGGCTTAACTGTGTATTCTTAATCTGTCACACAAACAGGTATTATTTTCCCTCCTAAAAACATTACGTTTGATAATTACACAATATGAAAAACATCTTTTCAAGACATGTGTTTTACAAGTTAGTTTTCAACAAGTCAAATAATAGGCAGAAAGAATTCAAAAATATGCCCTAAGCAAACAAGAGGGTGGCACTCTTAATTCAGAAGTTAGTTTCAACAGCACAAAGGACTAAGGAGATGAATGCTAAGAAAACAGCATTTTTTCTACCTCACCTTTTCAAAGTATTTTAAGTTTTATGGAGTAAGGTAGCTAAAAAGGTTTTCACTAAAAGAATATAAGTTTGCAACTACAAGGTATCCACATTTATATAAAAATACACTTTAATTGTCATAATAAATTATTTGCACCTTACCTTAATGAAAGCAGCTCTCAGTGTCTGAGCTGCAGACAGATTTACTCGTTCTAGCTGCAATAAAAATTTAAAATTAGTAATATGAATTTTCTAGAGAAAAGCATATTTCTCATATTCTACTCTGCAGTAATCATACTGATGTTTCTATCATCCAGTAAACAAAAACATCTATTAATAATGGTAAATCATCAATAATTCTTCAAATAGGTTACCTAAAATTTTCAATGGAAACCATGAAAAATTATGTATTCAGTTATTTTATTCTTTAAAGTCAGTTACACTCTTACCTTACAATTACATTTAAGTGCAGAATGAAAAATATCTTGTCATTAAAAAATAATAAATATATTTACTTGAATTATTAAATAGGGAGGCTTAAAGTTAGGTTCTCAATGCTGACACAGCTGCAGTTTTGTTGGGCAAATACATGTCAAGTATGTGTGTTTGTGTGTGTGTTACATGTGTGTGTTTATGCATGTGTACTGGATGTTAAATGATCAACACCATGAAAACATTTGCTATGTAGGCTTCCTATTTATCACCTTACTCCTTTCTAATTGCTTTTCAGTTTCTCAACCAGGGATAAAATGGAGTTTAGTCTATTTTGTTATTAAGTCTGATACTGAGTTGAAAACTATGGATCCTCTGGATTTCAGAGAAGCTTATATCTGTCCTCTATTTCATTAGGATTAAGAAATGGTTATATAAAACACTGAACCAAATGTTCAATCCAAATGTTTTATTTTTAAATCATGTATAAATATGTGAGGTTTAAAATTTCAAAAGACTTATGTTCCTATAAAAGAGCTTATACAATTCATTTTTCAGATAGAAAAATCAGAGAACACATAGAATTTCATAAAAATAACTCTACTCATTGAAGAGTTCACTGGCAAAATAACTAGCTTTAGTTAAATTCAAATTTCCACAATCCTAAGGATTGGGTTAGTCAACTCAGTAAAACTCAACCATGTGTGTATGTATATATATATATATATTTTAACCTGGGATAATATGAAAGAGTGAAAAATAATATAATCTATATAGATTTTATGCAACAAAATGTTATGAACATATTTTGTACTATGCAACAAATAGCCCCCCTTCAATCCTATCAGTAATGAAAGTCCAAGTTCTACTTAATAAATTTCACACAAACACACATGCACACCTTAAATCAATTTATCTTCTAAACAACACAGAAATAACAAGAACCACATCACCCTACCAACTGTTTACCTTAAGCACAAAGCAAAAGCAACAAAATCTGCCAAAATAATTTATTTCCCCCAAAACAACAAAACCATTCCGGTTAGCAATTAACATGGCTTCTAAAAATCTTACAAAAGCTAATATTGCCTCAGTAGTAAGAAGGAAGGCACAAAAAGACTCAAAAAGCAAATACAGCTACATACTTTATAAATTTTACAAAGTATGGGAGCGGGCTTTAGGGAGCTGTGGGTTAAGCCACTGCCTTTGACACCAGTACCTGATATGGGTATTGATTTTCAAATCCCAACTGCTCCACTTCTGACCCAGCTCCCTTGCTAACGCTCCTGGGAAAGGTGGAAGATGGCTCAAGTGCTTGAGTCCCTGCCACCATGTTAGTGACCTGGCTCAAGTTCCATGCTCCTGGCTTTGACTTAGCCCAGCTCCAGCAGGCCACTGAAGCCATTTGGGGAATGAACCAGTGGATGGAAAATCTCTCTCTCCCCCTCTCTCTGTAATTCTACTTTTCCATAAAAAAAATCTTAAAAAAACAAATTGACAAAGGATGTTTCCAGAAATGAAAAAGGTTTTCTACTTCCACACAGTTCATATAATTACAATGAATACTATTTAAGATTAAAATAACAACATGGCTCGTCAGATCTCCATTTTTTGGTTGTACAAAGCAGGCAGTGGCAGAGACAAGATGAGTGCTCATCCTGAAAGGAAACCATTTCCTTATTTGGGTTTAGACCACACTGACCTCTTAACCAAGGTCTGAGTCAGATGTATGCCTTCAAGTATCAGTATTATTAATTCATTCTGTATTGCCCTGACTGATATGTAAAAGGGGCAAGGCAAATAACAGAGGTGTAAAAAACTTAATAAAGAGCTAATAAAATGATCCAAGGCAGACATCAATATCTCTAGATTTCTAGATTAAGTTTGCATGTGTGTACCTTACAAAAAAGGGGAAAGCAACAGAAGTCTAGACCTTTGAACTATGAAGGACTTCACCAGAACTCTGCTGAGAATCATACTAGGAAATGTTATATACACATACACCTTGCATAAACTCCACAGGCTTTCTTAATTATATGGTATCCACACCGTCCAGGACAGTGTCAGGCATATAGGCACTTACATATTGTTTCAAATGAAGTAAATCCCTCATTCATAAACTAATCTAAAGCATTCTGATATCAATGTATAATTTCAGTCTGTTTTACTTAGGAGCAAATATGTTACCTCCTCTCCTACTATAAACTGCTTTTCTTTCAGGCCCCTCACTTGTGACAAATGATTTCATAAAAATCACGTACATGTCCATCTTACCAAGGGTTTTTATGACAGTAGCAAGTTCTGATAATAACATTGTAACAACTATGATTTACTAAGCACTTGTAATGGATTTAAGCTTATACAGAAGTATAACATCTCCAATCCTCAAAATAAATCTGTAACTAGCTATCATCATCTTCATTTCACAGAGAAAGAAACAGTTTGTATAAAAGTATCCAATGTTAAAAAGCTAGTACAGATTCAGGATTCATATCAGAGCTGCTCCAAAACCTGCTACAAGTCACTAATTCCAACCTGACTCCCTAACATGTGAGAATTTCACAGTTAACAGCAAAATGAAACTTAAAAAGCTTATTTTGGTGCAAAAAATTTACAAATCCATAATTTTTTGCATAATATGCCTTTCCATGAACCCTTTGAAGACTTCTCATACTCTCTTTGCAGACTGCAGTCTACTCTATCACTGAGTTTCTTAAACCAACACATTCTTGAATTTTTACCAAGTGCAAAGATGGGATAGCAAAGAGATACAAAGATATACCTATAGTTCTGGACCCCCAGAAGATCAACTTAAATAAGCAGTTATATGAAGTGACTAGATCACACTCAACTGAAGTACAAAGTCTTTATAATGATGGGATTTGAACTGGTCGTTTTTTTCCCCCGCCAAAGAAACCTTTTATTTAAGGAGTACAAATTTTATAAGTACAACTTTAGGAATATAGTGATTCTTCCCACCATACCTGCCTTCCCATCCCGACTCACACCCTCTCCCCCCTCTCCCATTCCCAGTCCCATTCTCCATTAAGATTCAGTTTCAATTAACTTTATACACAGAAGACCAACTCTATACTAAGTAAAGATTTCAACATTTTTCACACACACAAACACACAAAAACACTGATAACAAGTTTTACAATTAATTCTCATAATACAACTCACTGAGGACAGGGCTCTTTGGAAAGTAAGTGCACAGTGACTCTGCTGTTAATTTAACAATTAACACTGTTCTGTATGACATCGGTGATCACCGAGGCTCTTAACATGAGCTGCCATGGCTATGTAAGCCTTTTGAATCCACAATCTGTCAGTATTTAGACAAGGCCATTATCAAGAGGGAAGTTCTCTCCCTTCAGAGAAAAGTACATCCTTCTTTCCACTGGAGTCTCACTCACAGAGATTCTTCATGTAGGACATTTTTTTCGCCTCAGTGTCTGAGCTGGTCTTTAAATAGTATGGCCTGGCCTCATGGGAATACCTTTTTTGGAATTTTCCCCATTGTGAGGTTTCTTTGGGGTTCTGTAACACATGGGGACGTGATGATTACGTCTAAGTTAGGGAAACCTAAGAATTTCCATTCTGTATCTAGTACTTTCAACTGAGTTCAGTGCTTTTTTTTTTTTTTTTTTTTGGACTAGGGTATCTTTAAAGAACCAATGCAGTAATTTTTCTCAAGTTACTGATAGCTCATAATCCATATTTTGGGTCTAAGAGAAGAGAAACATACAACCGCATTTTACGTTAATGGATGTCAAGACAGGGACAGATAATGCTTGGGCCTCAGACATATCTGACTTCCTTGTCACCAGTAAAAGAGGGAAAGAAAACCAGAATGAGAGAAAAGCATACATAACATCTCATCCCACCAAGAAGGAAAAGTATCTGCTGACACACATTTGGAAAGAACAGACAGACTGGAGGAGGCTAACATTAGGTTTTTCCTCAGTTCCACATACTGCCTATTCAGTTTTATGAACTCCTTCGGCTCATAAACTGTTTCTATTCTTTGCAGTTTTTGAAAGCACTTACTATCAACTGCAAACTTCTCGAATTTACATTCTTTGGTTAATTTGTGAAAATATTTTAAAAGCTCACACACTAATTTCTAATCCATAGAGATCTTATTTAATAAATTGCTTCTTCTGGAAATATCAGTTCATTCTTACACTTTTCTAGCATCAAGCTAGTGTCCTAAATCTGCAACTAAAAAAAAAAAATCCACTTTGTCTTTTGCTCAAGTTTGAAAGAGTCATAAAATTTGTGTCTTTTTAAAGGTCAAAATAATAAGCGTAACTGGTTCTGAATTGTCTACAAATCCACCTGTTTTTTTCAAAGTTAGGTAAGATGTGATATTCGCATGTTGATAATCCTGTCTCTATACCCTCTTCACAAAGATTACAGATCCTGTTTCCTTTTTTTTTTTTTTTTTAAGATTTATTTATTTTTTACTTGAGAGTCAGAGTTACACAGAGAGAGGAGAGGCAGAGAGAGAGAGAGAGGTCTTCCATCCCATGGTTCACTCCCCAACTGGCTGCAACAGCCAGAACTGCACCAATCCAAAGCCAGGAGCCAGGAGCCTCTTCCAGGTCTCCCACACAGGTGCAGGGGCCCAAGGACTTGTGTCATCTTCCAATGTTCTCCCAGGCCATAGCAGAGAGCTGGATGGGAAGTGGAGTAGCCAGGACTAGAACCGGCGCCCATATGGGATGCCGGCACTTCAGGCCAGGGCGTTAACCCGCTGCACCACAACGCCGGCCCAAATCCTGTTTCTTAAATTAAACTGGACCAAGTCACAATAACATAAACGCCAACTACATCTCCTATGATACAAATAAGAATGAAGTGCATTAGGTAGAAAAGGATGTATGCCAGAGGAACAGAAGTACAGGTGAAAGAGACTGCCCACTTGCTTTTGAACTGCCACAGAGAAAACAAATTGACTGTGTTGTGAACATACTAAGTTCAATCAGTGTTTCTCAAAGAGTCAGTTCTTGGGACTGCTAAGCTGTCTGGGAAAAAAAAAAAAAGGAAAAAGGTAAGCAGAGCCACCTAACTAGTCTAAAAACATTCCATTAAAACATTGCTTGCAAGCATACAAATTTCTATGGTCTGATAACAAATTTTGTCAGAAAATATATGTGAAAGACTCTAACACTTACTGTGTACCCAGTACTATGCTAAACACTTTATAATACCTTAACTCATTTATTTCAGAGCTGTGAAAATTAGTATACTATTGTTCATGTGCACTTTACAGATAAGCAACAGAGACAAGGTTATACAGCCTAGTGGGTGGAGAGTATAAGCATAAGATGCTAGGGCCAGCGACATGGTGCACTAGGTTAATCCTCTGCCTGCGGTGCCAGCATCCCATATGGGCGCCGGTTCTAGTCCCGATTGCTCCTCTTCCAGTCCAGCTCTCTGCTGTGGCCTGGGAATGCAGAGGAGGATGGCCCAAACGCTTGGGCCCCTGCACTCGCATGGGAGACTGGGAGGAGGCACCTGGCCCCTGTCTTCAGATCGGCATAGCTCCGGCCTTTGCAGCCATTTGGGGGGGTGAACCAAAGGAAGGAAGACCTTTCTCTCTGTCTCTCTCTCTCACTGTCTGTAACTTTACCTGTCAAATAAATAAATAAAAATCTTACAAAAAAAAAAAAAACATATATAAGATGCTATCTATGATCGCATCTGGATGATAGGATTACATTGTGGAGAAGCATGTTTATAAAAGTCAAAGTTTGAGGTCTGATTGTTTTTCAACAGAAAAACAAACAAAAAAAAAGTTAACTAGGTAAAGCTGGAGAAATATTACCAGGTATCATTGCTTACTAAGAATAATTACAAGCTGCATATCTGTCAAGAGTCAATTAGATGCTTCTGCATGCAAGGATACTGTTTATTCAGAAGTATACTTTTGTGTGATCTTTAGTTCCCAAATTATTTATTTCTGAAAACATGACACATCTTGCTTCAGAAACCGTATTTCATCTTAAAACGATTCCTCTAAAAGGTCATACAAAAAGACTCCCAGTTTAACTACTCTTGGAATGAAGAACTGAATCACAGTTCTCTCCTTCCGTATACGAAGAATCAGTAAGCAATAATAGCTACATGAGAATGTGATCTAAGACTTGGCATGTTTCTAGAAAGCGTCCATCCCATTATGCAAGAAGACGACCTATTTCACAGTAATTTACAATACAACCAATATACTTGGACGCTGAACTCCACAGCAGCTGATTAAACAAGAAGTCTACTCCTTCTCAGCTGTCTGGCGTAGTTTTATTAAATCTAGCCAAGCATCAAGCTCCCAGAATTCCATAAATAACTTTGCCTTGTAAGCTGGAATAACAGTACTAAAATTTTGCCAGTTTTAAGGATGTCTTACTAGCTAAAAATCCTTTAAAAAGACATTTCTGGACTACCATGGTAGCTATTATAGATCTAAAAACAAAGAATAAAAGAATAATACAATACATACAATACAAAGAATAATACAATAATACAATACATTATAGACAAGATTTAGTGAATCATTTAGCTTCAGAATACAACATTCTTCCTCACTGTGGTACTATTATTTTCAGGTAGGTTAATTTGCCCATCGTTTTTATCTTTAAATCTGAACAGCACTGTAAAACCGAGCCAAACTAAGCTAGAATTTCCCCATTAGTACATTTACAGAGAAATTCATGATTGAATCACAGTTAGATATTAATATTTAGTGGATTAGGTATCTTACTTGCATAATACAATCACACGTTGGAATGAACAGAGAACAGTGCTAGAATGGAAAGAAGTAGTTTGTAACTAAACACTTCACACTTGAAGGTACAATAATTACTTATCCCATTCCTAAATGAAGACCTAGGCATTTACTATGCCTAAAACTCTACAGTTCTGAAAATGTTTGAATACACAACAGAAATAATTTTTTTAAAAGTTTGATAATGTGATGTCAAATCAGCAAATTCAATTTGAGTTTCAGACATGACAATTTGCTGCAGTGTATCTCAGCCTGTCACTTTTAGTCATTTCATTCTCAAACTTAACATCTTACAAATAGCTCTCAGATGTGGCAATGCTTGCTAATTCTGGGTCCATTAATCTATACAGGAAAATACTTCAAAAGCTTCATAGGAAATTTGATAAATCTATATTCAAAAAACTTTTTAAATCTATGCATAATTTATTCATAATTGGAATTTTTCCATATCTTTTTTGATGATCCTTCACAGGCAGAGATCTCAAAAATTTTTACAACAAAATAAATATATTATAATTTGATTTTCCGTGAACTTTGTGAAGTACCCTTGTATGTTTTCAGATCTCATTGGAAGAGAATCACTGTCATTATTTACAGAAGAGATTACTCGTCCATTTGTAACAATTTCTTTTTATTTCAAGTTAATGTCCCTTACACTTAAATAAAATAAGAAAAAGTTTATCAATATTAATACAAATTCCATTTTTCCAGAATGCCACAGAACTCTTTTGCAAAGTCAAGATTCAAATGATAGCCATTTTTTTCTATCTAAGGAAAGACCACTCAAATGGCTAGAATAATAGTTTTTCTCATTTACTAGAAGTTCAAAGTGAAGATTTACATGTAAATTTTTCTCCTTCCAAGTAAAGACTCAAAATATTATATAAATACAGAAAATTCTCCCCAACAATTTTGCCCAACAGCCCAAGTCAAGTACATAGACGTGATAGCTGGAGCACTTCAGGGTAAAAATGCGATAATAGTTCTTAGAGTATCTAGGAAGTTCAAACTCATTATTTTCAAGATAGGTCACTCATCAGTTTTCAATGACTATCTGCTTACCTCATTGTTGCTACAAAAATAATTAAATAATTAGTTTGCTTAAATATCTGTGTTCCCTAATAGAGTCATGAGGACAGACATGCTGGTTTGTTTTTTTTTTTTTTTTCTTGTTCATACCTCCAGACTCTAACAGAGTATTTGCAAATAAATACTGAGAATTGAAGCACCTGCTTCTAGTTATAGCTACTTACAAAACACAAATAAAGTATCAGAACAAACTGGTAGAATTAATCCCTAGAGTGTTGGCTACAGCTACCACAGATAGGTACTAAAGGAGTACCTCCAATACTAACATGGTAGCTACAGAATAAGAACAGGGTTTTCAAAAGACGCTGCAACACTCCTAAACTGCCCTACTGCCTATACAGCTAAGTTTAGTCATGAGCCTAAGGTCATGCAAATGAGACGTAAGTGGAGTTCCTTTCAAAAGGAGTATTTTAAAGAAGTGAACTCAGTTGGAAACAGAATCCCATACTCTGTTCCACTTTCTACGCTTCCAGATGATAGTTCAGGACATGATGATAATGATGGAGCATCAGCAATTACCCTGTGTGGTGAGGTGACCTTGATAATGGAAGCTGAAGAACAGTACCATGGAATAGATAAGAATCTAAGTTTCTAATGATATTGAATCATGGCAATACTAACCCTGGAGCACTTGGCTCTAGAATCTTCCTTGTTATGTTACAGAGCCACCATTTTTAACTTTCCTTTGTGATCATCAAACCTAACACTATTTAAATGTCAAAAATTCCAAAACGTATATCTAAACTGGGAACCAGATCTGTAGTTTTCATAGTGAAGTGGATAAATGTTATCATTCTGATGCCAAGACTTACGATCATAACAAGTATCAACTACAATCAAATCCAATTAATGTAGGAAAAATGGTTCTGAAATCTCAAATCCTGCTCTAATAAAAATATTTTACAAAAGAGGATAAAAAATTAGAAATGATGAGGGCTTGCAGCCATAATAGGAATAAGGTTAATGATACTGAAAGCTAATTAGATTATACTAAAGTAGCAAGGAAAATTATTAAACAAAAAGGGCTAAATCCTCTGAATTTGGAGTCAAATGATCTACAGATGATTTCAGATTTGGTTAATTTTAGGAAATAATTTCAATTTTAGGGCTTAACTTCACCATTAGAGAGAGGGGGATTAATTAAATGATATCCAAGTGCTTTCTAGCTCCAGAATCCACTACATACCTTGATAAATTAATTTAAAAGAAAAATCTAAAATGTACTGACATTAGGTCCAAGACAATTCCTCCATCACAAAAGCAACCACGTCTTCTCCAGATACAGAGCAATGGTATCTTCTAAACAGCAATAAAAAGTTTAATAGGATTTTCCTACCTATTCCTGCTAGCTACCTACCTTGAATGTAATTACCTCCTATTCTTCAACTGTCTCTTATTTCTCTCTTTCAGATCTTACCACATAGGTTTCTTCTTCAGCAAAGCCTGTCCTAACTCCTAAAATGTCCTGCTATTTTTTTCTTAATTAACATTTTTTTGGACTTCATTGTACTTACAACAATTTTTTATTTATTTGTGCTTTTATTCAATGACCAACTCTCCCACTATGGTGCAACCTTTAGAAGGGAGTCATATATCTGTTTGGTGTGGTTTTCACTGTTTTATGCCCTGACATAATGCCTAGAACATAGATGTAGTTCATTTATCCATGTATTTTGTATGTGAAAGGATAAACAAGCAATAAATGATGCAGGCATTCAGGAATTGCACAGATCACATGTGGCAATGTTTATTCACTTACCTCATTAAACACAGGATACATCACTGCATAGAGAGGCATAGAAACCATGGAAGTGGTCTCAGCTTCATTCTTCATCTCTTCCATTGTCATCCTCATTCAAAAGCCAACTACAGTAGAAAAAGCAGTGCTAAAATGCAGAGGAATCTTCATTCACTGCAGTGTTTCTTTTCTCTCTTGGTGTGAAATGGGGAACAAAACATACACTGACCTAGTGAAGGAGGAACAGAAGACAGCAATTAACTATATTAAGGAAAAACAATAAAAATCAATAATTTTCCTCTCCAAATTATAGACTTCCTAATTTATGGAAAACTCATTTATTAGTATATTTTACCTGAACCCTGCTCAATAAGACATCTAGCTTTTCCTCCACAAACTCAAATATTGCCTCTTCCCATTGCTTACCTTCCCTTGGTTAGGTACTACTTCACAAAGGAGTGATTCAAGAACTGCTTTAACTTGAACTTAACAGTTCGCTATGGGGGCCGGCGCTGTGGTATAGCGGGTTAACGTCTTGGCCTGAAGTGCTAGCATCCCATATGGGCACCGGTTCTAGTCCCAGCTGCTCCACTTCCCATCCAGCTCTCTGCTAAGGCCTTGGAAAGCAGTAGAAGATGGCCCAAGCCTTTGCGCCCCTGCACCGGCGTGGGAGACCTGGAGGAAGCTCCTGGCTCCTGGCTTCGGATCGGCGCAGCTCCGGCCGTTGTGGCCATCTGGGGATTTAATCAGCAGATGGAAGACCTCTCTCTCTCTCTCTCTCTCCCTCCCTCTCCTTCAATGTGTAACTCTTTCAAATAAATAAATGAATCTTTAAAAAAAAAAAAAGTGAGAGAGAAAAAAAGCTTACAGATGCTCAAAGTTTTGGGTTCAAATCAAGAATTCAACAATATAGAGACATTCTGTTTTGAGAGTTTTAGAAATATGCTCCTTTTCATAATACAACTACTTATTTCCTTTGCCAAGGTAAAAAATATCCCCAATCATGAAGTGAAAGAATATTAGTAGTGACAAATCTGTATTAAACAAATTCATTAATACTGAAAATTTAATACTACTTAAAAAGCATTTTCATACATAAAATAATTTTTACATGAAGTTGGTCCTCACAGTAACTTACTTTACAGCTATAACTTCATTTTTACAGATTCGAAAGCAGGCTCAGATTATAAATAACTTGCCTAAGATTACACATGCAGAGATCTAAAACTTGATCTCAGGACTCTTAACTCCACATTAGACATCCTCACATCACAAAACCAAGTTTAAAGTGGAAATAAAAACAAGTCCCCCAAGCCCCACCCACCATCACCACTTCCCCAAGAAAGTATTTGGAAGTTATTTTTTCACTAATAGATGTATGAGCTTTGTGGTGCAATAGGTTAAGTCAGCATTCCATTTTGAAGCCCCAGTTTGAATCCAGCTTCTCAGGTTCCTTTCCAGCTTCCTGCTAATCCATATGGGAAGGCAGAGGAAGATGTGGGAAACCAGGATAGAGTTCCTGGCTCCAGGCCCTGGCCTGCCCCAGTCCTGGCCATTGTGGCCATTTGGTGAGTGAACCAGCAGATGGAAGATCTCTTTCACTCTCAGTCTCTCCATCTCTCACTCTGTTATACTCTGCCTTTCATGGAGAGGTTTTGTTTGTTTCTGAGCTGAAAGTTGCTCCCACACTTCTCAAAACAACAAAAAGCCAATTCTTAGATTTTATTCTATAGCGCAAGAGAAAATCATTACTTGATCTGATAAAAGTACATGCTTTGGTCAAGGGGACAATGGAAGAGAAACTGAAGGCAGTGACCTGATATATCAATGTAAGAGTCAAACAAGGCTGGTATAATCATGAAGAGGAAATAGCTACATACTCATATTAACTGTTGTCCTGTTGTTTTTATTTCACTAATTAATATGACTCTTGGCAATCCACTTTTCCACCTAGAAATAAACTGAAAATACTATTCCATAATAAATTTGAACAAAGAGAGGAGCTAAAATGCAGTGATGCCAGTCAAAATGAAAAGTATGGAATGACTGTAGAGTATGAAGAGCAGAAGACATATTATCAATGAAAATGCAAATGAGACACAGCAAAATAAGGACCAGCAACAGAACTTTAACAGCTACCTCATTCAATTACAGAAAAGAATATCTTAATCAGGGAAAACAGAAAATGAAAACTTTTGATTGCTATGGGAGAATTGGGAGAGGGAATCAGCATCACAAAAAAATAGAAGTTTCAAAGAGAAGGTGGCCAAAATTTGTAAATGCTGTTGAGCATGGGCAATAATAAATGAAATACTATCAGGGATACCAGGCACAATGGAATCACGTTTTGTTTTTTATTCTTTTAAACACACATGCACATCACTGCAGATACAAAAGCTGACAGTTAAGTGGCTAGTCACTTTCAGAATTCTTGATAACATCTCTACCTAGATATGCCAACGAACTTGCTCAAATGCTTATTTTTACCTTTTGTAAATACCTTGAACTTTTTTTGAAGTTCCATTTTATAAATCTCTCCTCTAAGACTTATTTTATAGTACTATCAGCTGTCCTTTGTCATCAAAAAGAACAGTATTTTAACAGCATTATAGGCTAATAGTAGGTGGCTGGTCAATACCACATATAACCACTTTCTAATATTGTTTCTATGGAAAATGCTCCAATTAGTCAATTTAGAACTCAACACTGGAGAACATACAATCACAATCCTAGTTTAGGGAGGTACTCACTACTTCAATAGCATTTACAGGACATTAAAGTCAATACATTCAATAAGAATTTTAAATATTGAATTATTCTCCCAGTTTTGATTCAACTGTAAGTTAAAAAAGGTTTCTGTCATTCTTTCCAGTTGTGTTTTAAGTTGAAATGGTTCAACAAGGATCAGATGAGCTGAGTGAGGTGTGAAGCCTTACCTGCCCCTTTGACAGGATCCCTCCCTTTCAATTTAGTGGCACATTAGCAAAGTTTCAGCCCTTTCAGTATACTGGGTTCTGGGATGAGTGTTGATCATGCAGACATAGACAGCTGAAGATCACTGGCTCCAAGGGCCTTAAAAAGTGATCTCATCTACCCCATATCTATAGTAAAAACCAAAGTACAAAAAGGGTGTAGTAGACTTTCCCATGGTCAATTTCTAGCTAAAAATCAGCAATGAAAATGTGAGATTGTTATGGTGACAACAATAGCAAGAACCACTTTATCTTCATTTCAGATGTGTTGCTTTGGGATAAAACTTCACAGTTCAAAGCAAGATTTGTGTTTGATCGATTAGTACCCACAGAATCAAAGAAAGACAGAGAACCAGAACTGGAGATGACAAGATCTTAAACATAAACTTGTAAACAAAATTTTCTTCAAAACACCCCTTGTGATTTTGGGAACTCAAAACAGATTACAAGAAACCTTCTCATTTTATACTTTTTCCCTTATTTCCTTAATGATATTCAAAATAGCACTGTTAACTTCTAACACAAGATGAATCAGCTTTAAATATCTTCTTGGGCTGATGACTATTATTGCTTGGTTAGAGTGAGAAGGCAAAAAGAAAAAAAAGCCCCTGCCATTCTACTGCCAAACTCTAAAACTTGGTTTATCGGTACCCTGCTCTACCAACTAGAGTGTGCTCATTTAAAGAGCTACACTCTTTCTATCTCAGGGCTCAGAATCAGCATTTCCTTAAACAGTCTCACTTTAGTCCATCTGGGGCATGAGATAACTCTAGCACCAAAGTTGTTTTACTCCCAAATAAAAGGAGTGACCAAACAGAAGTTCTTGTTACTGGTATATGCAGTTCTTGGGTAGAAACAAGGCTTCCTAAGTAAATTCTACACTCAAAATATGAATAGATGGGTATTTTGTTGTTGTTTTTTTGTTGTTGTTGTCTTTCTCTACAGGTTCAAGCCAGCACATAGCCCTTCACTTGGTCTCAAATTCTTATAATTCCCACAATCTCCCTTCCTAAAAAGGAGGCTATTCATTGATTATTTACTTAAATTTTCAACAAAATGCTCATGAACATTAAAAGAGTTTATTCATTCCTGATAGGATTAGGGTTAGAGTTAGGGTTATTTACGTTCCCATTTACAAGTATTTATGTTCCACTTATAAGTGTATTTCTTTCTACTATAAAGTTCTTAGAGTCAGCACAGCAGGCACATAGCAGATACTTAATTGTTGTTAAACAAATGAATGAGATAAGAGAAGGGCAATTTATAAGTTGAATCAGTCTTGCTAATAATACTCTTCCAATATCAAGGTTAGCAAAAAAAAAAAAAAAAAAAAACCATAAAATCTAAAATGTCTAGACTCATTCATAATTAATCAGTTTTTAACTTAAAAAAATTATTTGAGAGGCAGAGGGAGAAAGACAAGACTAAGCTGCCATCAGCTGGTTCACTCCACAAATACCTACAGTGGCCCTGGGCTGAGTCAGGGGTCAAAGCAAGGAATTCAATTCACATCTCCCGAAAGAACTGCAGGAATCCAATCACTTGGGTCATCATTGCTACCTACTGGGTTAGACACTTAAAGATCACTGGTTTCTTAGCAAGAAGCTGCAGTCAGCTCCCTGAACCAGGTGGGTATCAAAACCAGGCATTCAGATTTGGACACAGTTATCTGAAAGAAAAACATCTTAATTTCTAAGCCAAATGCCCACCCCTTACTTTGTTAGCCATCCCATGCTCTTTCCACTATAGCAAACAGAGAATACAACCTTCAAATGATTACAAATAAAATCAGGATTCCAAAAAAAGAAATGTACAAGGAAATCAAGTAAAACTCAAGGTAACAGTGAACAAGTGTTTCAGTTCCTAAATGCTGGAAGATCTGAACTATCACAATTACTTCAGTCCCTATTAAAAATACTTATTTGGGGACTGGTGATATGGCCTAATGGGTTAAGCCACTGCTTACCACACTGGCATCCCCTCTCAGAGCAATGGTTTGAACCCCAGTTGCTCCACTTCCTATACAGCTCTCTAATGCACCTGAGAAGGCAGCAGAAAATGGCCCAAGTTCTTGGGTCCCTGCTGCCCTGTGGGAGACTGGGATGGAGTTCTGGGCTCCTAGCTTTGGCCTGGACCAGTCCCAACCATGGCCATCTAGGGAGTGAACCAGTAGATGGAAGATTTCTATTTTTCTCTCTACCTCCTTCTTGCTCTCTTGCTCTCACTCTGTCAAATAAATAAATAAATAAATCTTTTAAAAGTGCTCATTTGCAAGATTGTTCATTCAAAACCTCCAGGGAAGATTCCAGGGATCTGCATTTCTGGCAGGTAACTCAGATAATTGTTATAAATATGTCAGGCTAAGAACCATGCAGATGGCAAGCACAGTGGTTAGAGTCAGAAAAACTAGCTGCTAAAACCAATCTCAGGGATATAGATGAAACTGTTTGACTAAGCACCTGAGTTTACAGTTCAAATTTTGTGGAAGTCTCTCTTACATCACATGCCTTATTTCTCTATTAGAAACAAAAAGAGGGTGAAATTGTATAATCTTAAAGGCCTTGATACTCTAAGATTTCATTACTGGTTATCTACTGTAAGTTCAAAAGTAATTTCATGGGAATTTTTTTTTAAAGAAGCCTCATATTAGATCATAAAAATTACTTAAAAATTCGAGTAAAGATGTCCTCCTCAAGAGCTGGTGGATTCAGCGTTTCAAATAACTGACAAGCCATTGCTTCCTCTCAATATGAAAGCATCAAGAATCATACCCATCAGATTCCTAGACAAACTAGATTTTTTTCCAACATTCTATAAATCACAACCTATCTATTTCACACAGACAGAAAGGTTGGCACTTGCTATCATAACCTTCACATCTTTTAGGGCCTTCTCATGTTGAAATGCTACAGCTATTTCCAAATGACATAAAAGATTTAGAGGAGGAAGCTAGTTGAGAAAAGCGGGACAGAGGAATGCAGTAAGTGAGGGATGCTACTGAGACTAAAATGAACTTAAGTCTTTAGAATACGTATTACCTCTCTCTCCTTCCTTCCTCTTCAAATTTTATTTTCTATAATTCAAGGTCTTCCATTCTACAGGTTTTCTCAATAAGGTTATGCATAACTTAAACCTCCCTGAACATGCACTAGTCAATTTAGTAAACAGAATTTTGCATTTAAGGGACATCTAGAAATAATCTCCTGTTCATTTGTGTAATTTATAGCACTTTGACTGTATATGAAAAAGCACCTTCTCTCTGAGTATGTCACTTCACCTTTCTATGCTTTAGCTTCTTTTTAAGATTGAGAACAATGGAGCTATATACCTAAAAGAGATATAGTTAAAATGAGGCAATTTCTAAACCAAACAGAAATTCTGTTAAATGGCTTTAGGTTATTAAGTACTGTATTTCTGCACTTTTAAATAACTACACAACTAAAGTAGACATTCCAAAATGAACTCTCACTTCAATGGAAAGTTTAACCCCCTCAATCAAACCTAGAAAGGCACCTCTGTTAAACCACATCTTCCAGGTAGCTGATAGTACTAACCGGTTCAAGAGCTCTAGCTTTGTTTTCTTCTCTTTTAAACAAGACAAAAAAAAAAAATCTTCAACATCTCAACATATACAACTGATAAGAAAAGTATTCGCTAAGCCATTAAGAAGTCACAGAGGTTCTACCTAAAACACCATCTCAACTTCAATTAAATTGTCTTTGAGGGACCTGCACCATGGCTCATTGGGTTAATCCTCCACCTGCAGGGCGCTGGCATCCCATAGGGCGCCCGGTTCTAGTCCCGATTGCTCCTCTGCTGTGGCCTGGGAGGGCAGTGGAGGATGGCCCAAGTGCTTGGGCCCCTGCACCCACATGGAGACCAGGAAGAAGCACCTGGCTCCTGGCTTCGGATCGGCGCAGTGCCAGCCGTAGCGGCCATTAGGGGAGTGAACCAACGGAAGGAAGACCTTTCTCTCTGTCTATAACGCTACCTGTCCAAAAAAAAAAAAAAAAAAAAAAAAAAAGTCTTTGAAAACAAACACTGGCAAATGAGAGCACCATGCCTCATGATGGAAAAGTACCTAAATGTAAAAGTGCTATAAATTTGACTCCATCATCTTTATCATTCACTGTTAATCGGAGTATGTCTGTAACAGATAGGTGTTCCTTAACTGAAGAGCAGAACTGGCTCTAAACATACGCCTATAAATCAGTCATTTCAAAGTTAAAATTTATTTTTCTACAGAGAGTTAAGGTTCTAAGAAAAACTTCAAAGTCTACAACATTACCTAAAATCAAATAAGAATAAGAGTGTTTGAGTCATACCCAGCAACATTAAGAGCACTGTTACATGAGAGGTAGGGATAGTTTTCTTACTTATGACATGGGACTAATACCTCTCGCTTAAGATTGTTGTGAATATTAAATGCAGTTACAGATGAAGTGTTTAGAAGAGTGCATGGCACACAGTAATTATTCAATATTAGCTATAGTAATTAAGCACAGAAAAAGGCACATGCAGTCTAGTCTAGGATAACAAGATCAGGTCTCTCTCGAAGACAGGCCTCCTCCACAACTCTGGAAAGCCAGATAAGTGAAGGAAGAATATTTGGAAACTCTGTAAGATAGTAGACTTTCTTAAAACAAAACCAAAAACTTTTAATAAAATCCTATATATGAGAACAAACACACTAAATTGCTCATTCATCCAATAAACATATTAAGCAACTATTTTACCAGCCCCTCTCTTTCACAGGAGCTCCTAAACACCTCCTCCTCCATATCTGAGAACCACTACCCTAGAACAATCAGGACACAAACACTTTGACCAATGCATTATGAAGAATAAAGGTGAGTGACCCTAACAGAAAGGTTAACGGCTAGCAAAGCACATCTGGAGCCATATCTTTTCATGCTTGAGTCCCAGTTCTCAAGCTCTAAAGAGTAAATTTACCCTTACTCTTGTCACACATGCTAATGAGTCCAAGAAACTTAAATGTGAAGACATTTAAATGTGAAGAGATTTTAAAAGCAAAAATAGCCATTATAAATTAATTCACTCTCCAAGTTTTATAATTTAGAGACAAAAATCCAAAGAAATTTACATTAAAAAACAAAAACAAAGGTGGGCACTGTGGTGGAGTGGGTTAAGCTGCAGCCTGGCACACCTTCTGTGATGCCTGCATCCTCTATCTGATTGCCAATTCAAGTCACAGTTACTCTGCAATTCTGATCTAGCTTTGTGCTAATGCACCTGGGAGGCAGCAGATGGCCTAAGTACCTTGTTTCCTGTCACCCACATGGAAGACCTAGATGGATTTCCTGGCTCCCAGCTTAGGCTTAGCCCAGTACCAGCTGTTACAAGCATTTGGGGAGCAAACCAGTGGATAGATGGATGGATCTCTCTATCACTCCGCCTTTCAAATATAAATAAACCTAAAAAAAAAAAAAAAATGGTGGTATGTATTTTAACCAAACATGCTACTGTGGCCTACTGTACTTTAGCAAGTTAGTCTGCCAGTCTGACCTACTACTAGTAGACTAACCTACCCTCTGTGTCATCCACAGCTCAACCAGAATACAGTCAAGAACCCCAGAAACAAAATACAAGTATCTAGAAACTGAAGAGGGTATGTGGCTGTTTCAATAGAGGCATTAGAACACACAGCAGCACAAGTTTGTGGATCTCCAATTTGGTCAGCTGAGATTTGACACCGTAAAAGTTCATTCCATCATGTCAAGTGTACACTCTTACATATTTTGGGGGATGCTGTTTCTTAATACTGAAATCTATAAAACAGACAGGAAGTAATTATTTTTTTCCACATGTAAATGTACCTTATAGAGCAGGATAAATGCTCAGATTTCGAACAGAAAGACCCAAGTTTGATTTTTTTTTGCTCAGTTATGTGATACTACTTAAATAACTTAATCTCTCTGAATTCAGTGGGAAATTAATATAAGTACTCACCTCACAAGGTTGAGTACTGAATGTATATAAAACAATACAGTGGCTGGTATGCCTTATAAACACTTAATTCATTTTGATACTGACATTTTATATAAAATTATATGAACATGACATGTGAAAGGGCTGTAGCTAGGGTAAGACAAACCAGACACCTAGAGCACAAACTCTGACTTTCTTGACATGCTGGGTTAGTGTCTCCTTAAATTTTGCACCTTAGGTGTCTCTCTTGCCTCATCCTAGTTCTGTACTTACATAGCATATACAAATATGGTCTTAATATTGATATCACAATGTCATAAAGGCCACTTACACACCATATTTTCACACCCTTTTCTTTCCCATTTGCCAAAATGGTGTGTAAATTATTTGGGTCACCAGAAGTAACATATACTCGTATCATCCAAAGAAAATTACTTAGTTTTGTAATACATAAGGGAATTTGGCCATCAGATGCATTTTAAAACTATTTGCCAGGCTGCTTTAAAATCACTCTTCATTGTCTTAATGTACACAGATCAACTTACTAAAGGAAGATATGGCCCAGAAGCAGGCTGGGTAGCAGAGTGAAATCAAGACAGGATCAATGACCTTCTTGAGATAATTCATAAATGGAGATAATATATAGGACAATCAAAGGTTGACAACAGAATCAAAGAGCTCATTACCTCTGAATTAGCTGATGGGAAGTGGGAGGAACAATAAAAACAATAACAACTGGCTCCTAAAATAGTCTGAAACAACTTGTTCAGGGAGAAAAACAAACATCTCCTTATAGTTGTGACAATCCTTACATCTTTTTACCCTATTCTAACGTCTCAATTTTGCTAAATCCTGGTCTGAAATTTTGATGAAAATGCTTGGAAGACAGGACATAAATTTGTCCCCTTCCACATGTTCATAGTTTGCCTCTAAAATTTTCAATCTTTTGCGGCTCATAAACCAAATAATGCCTAACTGAATGGCCAGTTAGTATTTGAGGTGCATGTCTATTTCTTAATTAGTGTTTTTGTTAATTCTACAAAATAAAGTAAAAGCTTTCCTTTAAAATCCCTCAGAAACTCAACAAAACAAGAGCCCTCAGAGTTCTTTATGCTTCTACGTACAACTGAAGGAATCTGTACTACCTAGAGTCTGTCTACTTGCTCTGCACCATTTATAATCTTAGATGCTACTATTTAATTTAGCAACTGCCTAACTCTTTAACTAACTGCCTAAGATCTACTATATACAACATATATTCTCTTTGGCTTACAAAAGTTTTTAAAACAAAAATGCTTCCACAAAGCACTAAATGTTAATATTAGCCCCAGATAACAAAATCGCCTCTGGCTCATGTGTACAACATTGGGTGCTATACACCCAAGGTTCTATCTTGATGATGCCATTTAATTTCACCTTTAGCTCCCAACTGATCTTAAATGCAAATGCTACCAGTCACAAAAAATGAGGGATACAGAATGGTTATCTCTTTATATTATATTTACAGTTCCTCCCCTAATCTTCACTTTGCAAAAGTTTAATTTATTTTCTAAGGAAGTATATTCAAAATTAAGGTAGCATCCTGGAAGTACACCAATTTTCAAAAATAACAAAATGTCAATGTTAATATGGATAAAAACATCCACAAAGCATGTCTGAATAAAAGACTACAGCATTATTCAAAATCCTTTGGAATTAAGAGAGTCTTGTGACAATCTGAAAGGGTATAGGGAGCAGTTGCTGCCCAGAGGCTGGGTCTGACTCATTTAACATTCCCAACTGGCTTTAGTTGTAGTAACTTATATAACTCTGGGATGACAGCAAGGGTGTATGTAGGATCTTGTCATTCCTTACCTACAACCTCAGTTGGATTCCAGGTCATTCTAACCTAAGATCAGATGGCTGAATAAGGCAGAGAGCGATATTTCAAAGTGGGACCAGAATTCAAATTTCTTCTTCTCAGCAATGGCCCAAAACTATCAAATGAGAAAGGCTAAATGCCCATACAACGAACTTCCATCCCCTTTTTTTAATCTAGTAAAGTATAAACTCCACAAAGAGAAATTTTATTAATTTTTATTTTTCTTAACATGTAGCATAGTACTCTGCATAGTCAAAGTCAGCAAAAGTGTTGGAGACTTCGTGATGAAAAGTCAGATGTAGTCCACGCCCTTGAGGATGTACAGTCTTGCAGGGAATAGACAGCAAAGAAATACAATGACATGTCAGGATGCTGTGTTGTGTAAGACTCCAGGGAGCACATCTGTATGATGTTATACACTCACTTACATAACTTATACAAGTTCAAGGTACAAAATTTTTTATAGAAGACAAAAAAGAAAAACACTGAAATATATAAATACTGAAATATATAGGTGATACTAATTCCATTCCATCAGTCCCAGAATGAGAAAGTTAAAAGACAGATGGATCTGCTACACCCCTAACAGACTGAAAGCCGCTGGACCTCTCATAGTGAGCAACTCACACAGCAACTATGACTAACTACATGTATTATATATGCATTTCTTTTCAAACATGGTCTGAGCGACAAGTCAAGTATTTCACAAAGCATTGAGAGGAAAACTAATCTATTCCAACCATAAAGAAAAACTGTCTACAGGTTGTCAGTCAGATTAAAAGTCAAGTTTGAATAGTAAGTAATATCTGCCCGCTACAATAAAGATAGTCTGTCACTGTAATACTAAGGTTAACTACCTTCCAATGGAATTCGATCACTAACACCATGTTTACTACAATGGCTAAAAACATGATCTCTTGAGTCAGCAGCCTAGATTCAAACCCTAATTCCAAGCAATTACTGGTCTTGTGACCTTGAGCAAGTCCTTTAACCTCTTTGTAGTTTCCTCTTTTTTTTTTTTTTTTTTTTTTTGGACAGGCAGAGTGGACAATAAGAAAGAGACAGAGAGAATGTAGTTTCCTCATTTATAAATGGGGATAATAGTGCTCTACCTCACAGGGTTGTTGTAAAATTACATGACATCACTTAGAAACCTCAGCATGAGGCCAGTCACTCAGCTATTACTTCATAACTTCTGGCCAAGATATCAGATACCAGTTCTTTCCAAAGTAGATTTAAGGTAATTTCACACATACTATATACTCAATAAATACATGATAAGTGGATGAACCCAAGGATTATTACTATGCAACTTAGACTTACCTCTGGCAAACTTATTTCCAAGGTACTGGTCTAAGTGGCAATGACTACCATTTTATATGTTCCACTCTTGTTACCCAGTAAGTCCTCAGCTTGCTCTATTTCCTTTCTCTCCATTTCCTCTCTCTTCTGTAACCGACATAGCAACATCTAATTCTAGGTAACAGTGTAAGAATGAAATAAAATTCGAATCATTTTTAGGTAGTTACAAATCTGGTTATCCATGTCAAAAACGAAGGGTAACCTTGAAAAATAAGATATTAACATCACAATATACCCAAGTTATATTTAAATTTTTTAGGGTAAGTGAGAAAACAACTTCATAGAAACAAAAATGAACCACCAAACCACACTGCTTATGGTCAGCAAATAAAATTTTTCTCATTGCTGCAATAAAGATGCTTTCATTTTTTACACTGTGTGTTCATGCATGAATATATAGTCCTAAAACATAAGCCTCTAAGACTGCAACTTTGACATTATAAAGGCAGTACCATACATAATCACACTATTTAAATTCTACATCACTTTTAGTTTATATTACAGGGAAACAATTATTTAACAGAGAACTGGTCTAAAATCTTAGTAACATTACCTATCAAAATAAACTTAACACTACAATAACATATGAATATAAGAAGTAGTACATGAAGGGCTGGCACTATGGCGTAGACCACCAAGCCTACACCTGCAGTGCTGGCATCCCATATGGGCTCTAGATCCTGTCCCGGCTGCTCCTCTGCTTCCAATCCAGCTCTCTGCATAAGGCCTGGGAAAGCAGTGAAAGATGACCCAAGTGCTTGGGCCCTTCTACACCCCTGTGGGAGACCTGGAAGGGGCTCTTGGCTCTGGATAAGTCCAGCACTGGCCATTGCAACCATTTGGGGAGTGAACCAGCAGATGGAAGACCTTTCTCTTTGTCTCTCCTTCTCTAACTCTCTCTCAAACAAACAAAATCTTAAAAAAATAAAATAAAATAGTACATCAGTTCTATCTTCCACATAGTGGGTATGCTAGGTAAATACGAAAATTTTATCCACGATCCAAATGACATTAGAATTGACTTTTAAGAAAGTTAAGTTTAAGACTTAGAAAAGAATTATATTCAGTAACAAAAATGGGGAGGGTTATCAATTTTAAAGCCAAATACCAACAATCGCTTTTTCAGTATCTTGCGGAAAAGTGAATCAGAAAATCCACGAATATATATAAAGCTACAGCAAATTAGGGCTGTTGAATTTCTTCCATTACTGTGGTACTGTAACAGGCTATAAAATTTGTTTTCAAAACCAAAACCTAACAAAATGTATTCCTGAGATTTAGTCTGCATGTTTTTAGAATGCTGTTCTTTTTACTATTACAAGTCTCTTGACTTAAGGCAAATAACACATTACCTGAAGATCCTCTCAATAATAATGAATTTTTTCAAGAAGCCCAATATACAAGTTACTCTGAAACAAGAACTACTCAATTTCACAAAGTTACCTTACAGAAAGCAAGTGATTAATAAATATAAAATTGACAGGAAGATAGTTAACAACAACAAAAAAAAAAAAAAAAACAAGCAAGCAAACAAAAAGATAAAGAGACAAGGGAAAAAGCACCATCATTTCCACACAGAAAGCTCCCTATCCTGATTTCAGAAACCTCAAATACAAAATGAAGATCATTCTAAAATTTTTATTAAACATCTGTAAAGAATGCCTTTGTATCTATTTAAATTTCTTAAGCATGTTCCCACATGCTTCAATCCTTTATGCAGGCAGGAAGCTTATCTCTTTTATTCATTTCTGAATTTCTGTTTCTAGCAAAGTGACAGAAGCACTGTGAATGAATGTACTCATTTATTCATTCAGCAAATATTTACTGAACACTTACATTGTGCCATGTACCATTTAAGTACAGGAGTAGGATACACGACAAACCAGAGAGCCTGCTCAGGTAGCTTAAAGTCCAGTGAGGGAAACAAATATTTACCAAATAAATCAGAAATAATTAAGATCCTCTAGTGATGATGCCACAAAGCAGTAGAGTATAGTGAAGATACAGTGGAGACCTATTCTGGTTTTGGAAAGGAGCAGTTCAAGGTCAGGGAAGGCTCCCTTTAGGAATGACATTTAAAATGAAACTTGAAAATCGTGTCTAGGATTTGGTCAGATTTGAAAACAGCAAGAGAACAGTCCAGGCAGTGAGACACAACATGTGCCAAGGCCCTGAAGTCAGTAAGGACTTAAGTATTTAGTAACTGAAAGGCTTGACAAATGAGAAAGGCTGGAGAGCAAAGCAAAGGAGACAGAAGATATATTGTCAACAGTAAGTAAGAGTCAAAAGGGTTATAACCTTTGAACATTTAAGTAACATTATGTTTTTCTCACCAAAAGGAAATAATCTCAGAAACTAAGTCCTATTCCATAAGATTAAAGATGCAGTTAGAAGACCCAGATTACCCATGCCTTGTTCCCACCAGTTACGAGCTACATGACCTTGAGCAAGTCAACCCAACTGAATCTCTTCAGTCTGTTTAAAAAGGCACTCAACCTATGCCATCTACTGAGACTACAGTGATAAATACAACATAGCCTCTCTTCTTCTATCCGTAAACCCCAAAATGAGAACAAACGTGAATATCGGTAAGGTGCACACAGGTACACACATCACTCTCTTAATTATCCAATGTGCAAATGATCACTGTACTCAAGCATGTAGCTGGAAGATGATAAATATAAGAGAAACATCCCAATGACATTCCAGCAGAGGTGAAATATCAAAACTGAAATGAATCTCAGAGATAAAGAAAAATTAATGGTAAACTGAACCAAAAACAAAAACTGATATATGCTGAACAGGTATATTATATTAACTTCACTTATTTCCAAAAGTTCTCTAGTTCAAAAACTCTTTGCATAACCACACAGCAGCATGCCAAAAGTCAGAACTCATTTCACACCGTCCCCAACAAAAGCAAATATTTACACTGCCATCTAGAAAATGTATTAACAGTCTTGCTTACCACCACATAATGCATCTATGGTCTACTTAAACTACTTCACCTTTCTAATTTGACACAAAGCCTGTTAACTCCACACAATTTTCCATCTGTTTGGTTGACTCTCCCTTACAAGTGCACTATTTTGCTCATGGTGCTTATTATTCCCGATTTCAATTGATTCTATACTATCATACCTCTCCTTCTATTTTAAAGTTGTATCAATTTCAGCCGGCACCGTGGCTCAATAGGCTAATCCTCTGCCTGCGGCACCGACACACCGGGTTCTAGTCCCGGTCGGGGCGCCAGATTCTGTCCCGGTTGCCCCTCTTCCAGTCCAGCTCTCTGCTGTGCCCAGGGAATGCAGTGGAGGATGGCCCAAGTGCTTGGGCCCTGCACCCCAAGGGAGACCAGGAGAAGCACCTGGCTCCTGCCATCGGATCAGCGCGGTGCGCCGGCCGCAGTGCGCCAGCCGCGGCAGCCATTGGAGGGTGAACCAACGGCAAAGGAAGACCTTTCTCTCTGTCTCTCTCTCTCACTGTCCACTCTGCCTGTCAAAAAAAAAAAAAAAAAGTTGTATCAATTTCCAGACCACCTTAACTTCTATAATATGGGAATATGATACATTTGATCCTAGAAAATGTTGCTGCATTTAAAAATTACACACATTGTTAATATTAATAATTACAGTGTTCAAAATACAATGTATTTCAATGGTCAACTTAGAGGACAATAAACCATGACAGATGATTGCCAACTACAAATAGATTATTTATGAATATAAACTTAATCTGAAAAAATCCTGACATCAATGAACATATTCCTACATTTCTATTAAAAAAAAAACAAAACTATACAGTATTAATACTGAGGAGCTGTCCTGGGTCATAACAATTACAGGGGATAAGACTGGGAGAGGTGCAAGACTGGGAGAGGTGCATTAGTTTCTGCTCCATATGAAATATGTCCTGCTTTTCCATTCTTTAATACAAACTAAGAATGAATTAAAAGTCACAGACAGGGGCTGGCACTGCGGTGCTGCAGATTAAAGCCCTGGCCTGAAGCACCAGCAGCCCATATGGGTGCCAGTTCTGGTTCCAGCTGCTCCACTTCCGATCCAGCTCTCTGTTATGGACTAGGATAGCAGTAGAAGATGGCCCAAGTCTTTGGGGCCCTGCACCCACGTGGGAGACCTGGAGGAAGCTCCTGGCTTCGGATCAGCACAGCTCCAGCAGTTGTGGCCATCTGGGCAGTGAACTGTCAGATGGAAGACCTCTCTCTTAGCCTCTACCTCTCTCTGTAACTCTTTCAAATAAATAAAAATAAATCTTTAAAAAATTTTAAAAAATAAGTCACAGATGATGCTGAGAAAATTAAAATATGTAGGAGCCCGATTCTTTTATTTACACACACACACACACACACAGAATCAAAGATGGGAAAAGCAAATGAATCTCAAAAATGTTACCTCCAAGAAATGCAATGTTATCTTCTTTTCTAGTAATGAGCACACTAAACTCTCCTTAATGTTGCATTATTTGAAAGAAAAAAAAAAAAGTGTACAGTAAGTTTTGTGAAAGAATTCCATCCCCACTGTTCTCAGTTTTACAACATGAGAGTGGAAAAACCACCTAAGGCAGGAAGGGAAAGGAATATATCCTTTTAACAGTAAGGATGGAATACATTGTTTAAATGACTTTCCCCTATTTCACTATCTACTTTTAAAAATGGACTGTGGGAGAAGTCGATCGTTAATATAGCCCCAAGAAAGGACAAAATACGTAACTGATACTGATCCTTTTTATTTTTCCAAAAGGTCAGAGAAAAGTGCTTCAGTGAGGAATTTCACCCCAGTTTAGAAAAAAAGAGAAAAAGAAAAACCACTCTTCAATCACTCATAGTTTCTTAGAAATCCATAAAATACCATAACTTTGTCACTTCCTCCACCTTCCTCAAGAAACACGGCCCGTCTCCGCACTTTGTGTCCCGTTCAGCAGCTGGACTCCAACAGGACCAAGTCCCTGCCTGTGTGACCTTGGGCACGTCATTTACTCCCTCAATTTCTTCACCAGCATCCTGACGGGAAAGCTCTTCGAAAGCAGTTACAGCCGTAAACAAACCTATCTTGGGTATCACACCCTCAACAGGGCCGAGCGGTTCTGCTCACGGACCCCATCTCAAAACGCCCGGAATCCGCCCATCTGTCAACATTTGACTCTTCCTACTCCGTTCTCCTTTTCCTTCAAAGGGCATAACCCCAGTCACCCCCGAGCGAAGACTTCCAAGCACCACCCCCCTTTCCCAGCCACACTTAGGAAGCAAGGGGGAAACAGCAGCCTCACCTCTCCCGCCCCAAGCCACACCTTCGGAGGACCCCACCCCAGGCACATCCGCCCTCTCTCCTCTCGGGGGGAACCAGAGGCCAACCTCGCCCTTCCCCTCCGCCCCCACCTAGAGCACACTTCCTGGAGGCGTCCAGGCCCGAGCGGGGCGGGCAGGCGGCATTTACAAACCCGCTTTACGCCACTCGCGTAGGGTAACCTCGCTTACGCCCATAGGGCCCCGCTCCCAGCCCCGTCCGCTCCGCCAGCCAGAACCAAGCCCGGGTGCCTCAGCCCCGGCCCCTGTGTGACCCCAGACCTCTTCCACCCCGCGCGGAGAAACGGGGAGAGGGGCAGAACACCCGCACCTTACCGGCAACTGAGGCACTGACTTCACTTCCCACCTTTGGAGCCCTCTTCAACTCCCGGATCAATTCACTCCGGCGACGCCGGAAGGACCCGAGAGGAACCAGGCGTTGTCCGGAATCCTGCCCAGCCGGAGAGGCGCAGTGGCCTATGGGGACTCGTAGTCTCGCTCGCCGGCGTCGTCTGCAATTCCTGCGCTCCTAGGACTACACTTCCCGGCAGGCCATGCGGCAGAGCCTAAGGCGATGGGTGGGGACACTCGTAGCCAATAGTAGGAGAGTTCCCGGCCTTTGCGGGAGGAGGTGAGAGGGAGAGAGAGGGTGCAAGGCTAGGGGAGGAAGGGCGGGGCCGGCTCTCACCTGCGCCAATCAGGGTGCAGGGTCGGCCCCGTAGGCGCCTCACCCATGGAGGGGGCGGGCTGGCGGAGCAGAGGGCGGAAGCGGGTGGGGGGGCCCGAGGTAGGGAACGTGGGGCCGGTGGGATGGGACTGCCGCGCGGGCAGACAGGGAGCCTGGAGTGCAGGGAGTGCGGGGACGCTCCGCGGCCGGGATAAGCAGCTCCGCCGAGCCCCAGACCCGCGGGTTGGGGAGCGATGGGCTGAGCCTGGGCTAGGCAGAGAACAAGTCCAGGTGTGAGAGCGGGGAGAGGGCGGGAGGAAAGGGGGGCCCCCAGTGCGAGGGAAGCGGCTGGAGCAGCTTCCAAAGTGCAGGGAGCGGGGAGGGACCCGGGCGGCAGCAGCAGGAACAGCAGGGGGAGGAGCAACAGCTGCCCAGTTCGCCAACTGGAGAAGGGAGAGGCGGAGCTTGGGTCCCTGTGGAAGCCGAAGGCGCAGCCTGGACCGTAGTTTCCCAGGAGAGACCCGAGCAGGAACGGGAGCTGAGCGGAGTGCAGCCCCTTCGAGCCTCAGCTCCAGCCGTCCGCCGAGGGTGGCAGGTGTGCGGGAGGTAAGCGTGGGCGCGTGTTCCGGGGCGTCCGCACACTGCCCGGGAGGAAGCGTCTTTGCACAGCGATTGCAGCAGGGCACAGCTCAGACCGTCTGCCTTCGGCTGGAAAAACCGGGGCAAACCCTTTCGGGTGAAAGGTGCACATTTTTGGACTTTGAGGAGGGGGAAAAAAAAAAAGAAATGTCGCTTGACCCTGGGTATAAAGGGTGTGGTTAGTGTTTTTGGTTTGAGTTGCACGATGCAAACTGTTGTGGGAGGTCTCGAGATCGAGGGAACCCCTACTGATTGAGGACAGGGTGGACGGTATTCTGGATTGGTACGTAGCTGGTAAAAAGCAAACGTCTCATCGCTGATACAGAATTACTTCCGAACTGTATCCCTAGAAAATAACTTTGCGTTCTTCTTCAGCGTCTGCGGGTACGTTGGATGCTGAGATTGTCCGCTGCGGACCTGTTATCCAAGGTGGTTGTAATGCAGGTCCGTAGAATTCCGAGATCTGTATTAAGCTAATGCAGTCAGGAACAGCGGGATAGGATGGGTGCTCCCTGAACCTGTGGGAAGTATAACTTTTGCCAGTAATAGTGTAAAAATGTGTTTTAGAGGATGGGCTCTTAGCTTTCCTTCCAGCGACTCTGGGATATTGGAACAAAGACCTGGACTCAGCCTACAGTGGGAACATATGGTGTACATCATTGCTGCTCCTTATTCGCGCATTTGTGTCCAGTGATATGTGTACATTTCAAAAAACAAGAGGACAAGGAAAGCTGTCTGAGGATCTTTTCTGTGTTTAGTGCGTATGTGCTAAATGTTTACCCTTTGTGTGAATTATGATGGGTTCAGGTTAAAAACATAAAATAAGAGTTTATTCTCGGAATTAAGCCATGTGTATATTTCTTTGAATGTAATTATAATAGTACTATGGGTGGAAATATGGTGTAGATGGAAATATGCTGAAGATGAAAGGTGCATCTAGCTTTGTGAAACTGACAAAAATTGCAGGCTTTTCTCTTTAGAAAAGTAGTAGGATCTATGTGGTGAGTTCATTTTCATTTTCTTTTTGTTACAGAGTTCCCCAGATTACATGGCTTTTAATCATAGTAGGGTATTGCAGCACATTTTGTTCTGAAATGCCTTTACTGTAATAGTTGTATATTTCAGTCTGGGAATACTTTAATCTAGGTTTTTTTGAACTAGGGTCAATAAAATGTAATTATTTTTTATTTTTAAGTTTTCCTGATTTACCTAGGATTTTCAATTTTATTTTTGTACTGCACACAACATTTGTTTTTGAAAAGAAATGGCTCAAAGGAATTCTCTGTTTAAAGTTCAGTCCTACTGAGTGCTACTACTGAAAAGCTTAAGTGACTTACCAGTATATACATACTCCATCTTTCCCACACTCACACTGCAGAACTATGGAGAATAGCAAAATAGCTGCTCTTAGATTGACCCGGAGCTGATCAGGTAAGTATTAGCAGCAACAAAGAGCTTAGGAGAATGAAAAAGCAACTGTAGCCACTAAAATTAGCAGCCATGGTAAGAGTCAGATTTTTATCTTTGCTACACCATTGGAGAATCTTATTAAGCCACATAGCTGCTATGACTCTGTAAAATTATTTTGGTAGGAAAAACTGGGTACTAGGGTTTAGTGAGGCTTGGAAAAAAGATCACATTTGCCCTTGTTATTTGTGATTAAGTGGATTGTCCTGAATCAGAATCTTCTATTCTCTTGTAGTCTGTACTACTAATTCATTTTATGAAACTCAATATTTACTGTAGCCAGGTTATTTCCCTCATGTAATAGTAATAGTAATGATAATTCATTTTATACTGGCAACGGAGTTCTTACAAAGCCTTTGTCAAAAGGTATTTTTGCAAGAGTTTTGTTGATAATAACCAAGCATATGAATAGAAAATAAGTATCAAAAGGTTGAAATTCAGATATACTTTGAAGCCCAACTCTTTATAGGTCTTCTGCTCTGAGGTATATATGAAGACAAGAATCTCATCAGAAAGGAATGAATTTGTAGTAAGGTACTGAATTTTTCACGTTTTTCCGAGGTTTTGATCCTTTTTATTGTGTCAATTAGAGAAATTGGGTTGTTGTGTCTTTTGAGAGTAAGAATATCACACTTTTATGTGAGAGAAAAACATTAGCAGTGTATTGTGCTTAGACATTTGTTTATTACCTTGAACTCTTGACTGCTCTTAATTGATATTCACATTCCATCTTCAACTTTTCTTGATTGATATTGAGAAGTTCACTATATATCACTTTATAAGTAAATATAAAATAATACCTATGTTAAAAGCATATTTACATATTTTCTTGATTTTTGCTGCTGCATTTGTCTATCAGTGAATATATGATATGTAGAGAAGGAAAAGCCACAGAGTACAGAATGTCTCTCTTGAATGGAAATTGCTCTGATGTTATTCTTTATCCAAGACTTGGTTAATTTCAAATTACAGTATATCTTGGATTCATCTTTCAATTTAAAATTCTGACTCAAAGCTGATTGAGTAAAAATAATTGAGTAGCATAGGTTTCCAACAGGAGGATTCACTGATGCATGCAGCATGAAAGAACAAGCTATAAGTGGTCAAATTCTAAGGGTTTTGGTGAGGAGAGACAGGAGGGTAGACGTGAAGAAAGCTGAGAAACATACCCTCAGCAAGAATGAAAAGCGATGTGATACTTTTTGTTAAATGCCTGTGAGGGATTCCATGCCCTTTTCATTGCATTCATTGATTTCTAGAGACTACATCCCGTGGCTGGAGACATTATTTCAGAATTTTCATTTTAGCTGGAATAGAGTGATATTAATTCTTTAGATTTTGAGTAATCATAGGAATCATAGGTTATTAAAGTATTAAAGATTCTATATGTATGCATTCAGTTGTAAGTAAACATCATTCATAAAAATGTGAAAATGAAGTGAAAAGCTGAAGTAGTATTTTCCATCTTATAATAGAGATACTTGAACCAGAGAAGAATGAGCCAGAGAGCCCTTTCCTTTGATTTTCTGTTGTTTTCCTGCCCCTTTCTTCTTGAATTTTTTCCATCCCTTCCTTTCTTCCCTTCTTGCTTTGTGTAAATTCATAAGATTAAAGGAATCATGATCAACTTTTTTGTTTGTTTTGTTTTGTTTTTAATCTTACCTTTAATATTTCCAGAATTTAGTCTTTAAAGTTTGGAAATTTCATGTAACAAAATTATTAGCTCCTAGAAACCACATATGTTTTTCTCTCTGGCTAGTCTTGAGCATTTTATGTCATGCTCAGCATAACCACTTACTGAATTAGAACTGTTGGCCAACAATAATGTATACCTTGATATATTTTGCACTTTGATAGACCAGAGTCAGTTGACCTCACAGAAGGATTACTATGCTTAAATCTTTCTAAGAATGTCCTGTTCTACTTAGCTTTTGCAAAAGTATTGATTGAACAAAATTTGATTCAGAGTGTGGGTACCATGAAGACATCATAACTTTGAGTGTCAGTATTTTTAGATTCATCTCAGAGATAGGAAACATGGATGAGAGGAAAGGGCTCTCCTACTGGTGGCATCCTAAGTCTACATTATATAGCCAGGGAATCACAGACATGGGCTTACCACCATGTAACCTTAGGTCACTGAAGATACTATGTTTATTGAAGCTTACCTTGAGAAAGCACATTTCATTCTATAAATACCGAATTTGTCCTTCCATTTTTCTGTTAAGCCTCCACCATAAAAGACGTTAGACTGATTTTGTTTAAGTGCATGTGGAGTTGGGCATTTATTGTTTTTGCATTTGACCTTCCAGAAGTAAATTAATCTGACTAGTGTTAGAATTAAGAATTCAGTATGTTTTCTCCCTCATGATTTGAAGACCTGAACAGTTCTAGTTCACTGTTCTTTAATTCTTTCTAGTGAAATTAATAGAGGCAGATATTTCACTGTTTTTGTTCGCTTTTTTAGCTTACTTAACACTAGCATGCTGATGGCTACGGATTGGTTGAGAACTGATGATTAATCTTCCTCGTTCATATTCCTTTGGCTTTATTCTGAATGGTTAGCACTGTGCTTTGTGTAGTTAGCTGAGTTCATAACTGTCTTCTTCACCAGATACGTAGTCTCTTTAAAACTGAGATTCATTGACCTTTGGACTTAACCTTGAGAGTCTTATACATGGTCCACATCGTGTAGGTTGCAGCGGTTTAACTGTTTGGCAACCAATAATGAAGCATCAGTTTTACAAACAAGTACAATTAGAAGAATGAATTTTTCTCAAACATATGTTTTAGGACCAGATTTAGTCCTGTGCCCACAACAGTTGCTGATATTATAGTTCTGAATGAATAGAGCAAAGAATGCTATTAACTGCAGCCTTGTATCCATGTATGTGCTACCATTGGAATTTTGGTGGTCTCTTCTGTCTTTGCATCTAAAATTCTGCTGACTTTAAGTAACATCTGCTACACACATACTTTTTTATGCCTTTTTTTACTTAACACATAGAAATAAAGACAAAAAAGCAGATGAATGTAGTATGAGGCTTTATCTTAACTAAAAATTAACTGGTATTGAATGTTCTATTTTTAGTTAAATAGTTACTAATGGTTAATAAACCTGAGTCACAAGGGTATATTTCATCTTTGGGCCATTTTAGGGAAGAGATACATTTTAAGAGCAGGTGTTAATGGCCCTCACTGCTGGCCTTCAGTGCAGCTGAACTGCTGAAGCTTGCATGGTTCCTGCAGCTCCAGCCACTGCTTGGAGGCCCCCTTCTGGTTCGATTTAGGAAAAGAACCTTCTGAGCTCCTCACAGCTCTTAATTTAGTGTGCAAAAGAAAGCTGATGGAATTTATTTTGATTTAATAACCTCATTTTCCTAAGTGTATTGTTTTTCCCAGACATATCTCACACCAGAGTTCCCAGTAGCAGGAGCTCAAATGTCACAAAATGATTTATATAGCACAACCTAGCAATTCAATGAGTACTAATCAACTTGTAGTCCATTTCTCCCCAGCATCTTGGATTTTTTTCAGTGCAGCTGAAAGAGCTCACTGGAACACTTCAGATATTTTATCTATATTGATTATTTCTGTCATTTCTAGATAACCTAAGTTTTGTTGTTTGCTTTTAGGTATTTTAACCCTACTTAACCTGAAAAGCTAATTTGATTGGTTTTTCCCCCTACCTTTCAGTAATTTGATATACATATTGTATTTTGATGTTTAATTTTTGTGTACTTCACAAAGTATTTTAAGATCGTTTAAGCAATTAATGTTTATTAAGAGAAATCAACCTTCCAGTTAAGAAACTACTGCCTAGTATCCTAAATTGCTTACAGATATTAAATCATATATTCCATGTCTAGGGAAGATTAAAACTATCTTATATCATAAGTCCTTTGACATATAATACTAGATGACATTTGTATAGTACCATCATTCTCACAGCTACTTAACATTGGAATAATTTTTGTTTGGGTTAAATCAGGAACATTTTAAAAGTCATATGATGAATTCTTGAGCATAATGTATAGCAAGTTGAAGTAAGAAAAGTAATTCTGTATTTCAAAGTTTCTGCTATGTTTGTAAAGCCCTAATAATATTAATAAAATTAACATTTTAAAAGATTTGAAAAGAAAACTTCAGGATTATCTTGAAAGCATTTTATTCCTCACATTATGTGACTCCAAACTGAATAATAATTTTAAAAATAGCTTTAAATTATACATCACTTAGCAGTGCTTTCAGCTGCAAGTTTTAGGCACACTAACATAAAACAATAGGGTTTTTTTTTTTTTCTAGAATAAGAATTCTAAATTCTAGAATTTAGAGCTTTCTGTAAGATAGTTACTTCTGCTATTCTAGATATCACATTCTAGTTGGAGGAAAGAAGAAGGTGGACTGGCTATACCTATTGAGTCTTTCTCTTAATCAGGAGATAAAATCTTTCCTGAAGACTTCTAGCAAAAGCCCTCTGTGCGCTTCCTGGCCCGCGTCATGTGGCTACCCCTAGGTTTAAGGGTTGTGAGACAGGAAGGACTTTTCACCTCTGTGATTAGGTGGAGTCAGGAGCAGGGAACAGAGGTTTGAAAATAACTTTTGCATATCTGTCTATAGGCTCTGTCATAGTCTGATTAAAACCATGTTAACTTTAAATTTTGTTTGTCTCCTTCTATAAACTTGCTGCTGTTTTTTTGTGTATTTAATTGGGTTTTGGGGTTTTGTTTTATTTGATAGAAGATTACCAAATTTCAGCTTTCTAAAGGCATTCCTTGGAGACCAATGTTATCTTTGGTACAAGGCCACTTGTATAAATATTTTTCTGTAAAATTTGATTATTCTGTTTTACATCTGCTTTACACCTTAAGATATTCAAGAATCTGTTTGTATAGATAGCACTAAAATATGAATATAATGCAAATGAAAGAAAAATTGAATGTTAGGTAATCCTTTTAGGAAGATTTGCATAGCTTCCAGACAAAAGAAAATCAGGCATTGTTCCCTAAAGCAAAACTCACTCAAAAAATGTGTTACTCTGGAAAATGGTGTTATTATCTGATACTAAAATGTGAAAAATACTGTCAACATCCATAGGATGATTATTACCTTAAAGTATGACTCATTAATAGTATGACACATTTTGGACTTAGGATTTTGATGAATTATGATTCCCTGAGATAGGAAAGCGCAACAGGGAGAATGAAACAAATACATTGATTTTCATTTCCGCTGCCTGGAAACTTCAGACTCAAGGATGTTGATCTTAGAAGCCTGACTGTCTTGCAGTTGTCTTTGCAGCTCCGTATTGATACTTTTCATTGTCTAGTTTTTTTTTTTTTTAACTTTTATTTAATGAATATAAATTTCCAGTGTACAGTTTATGGATTACAATGGCTTCCCCCTCCCATAACTTCCCTCCCACCCACAACCCTCCCCTCTCCCGCTCCCTCTCCCCTTCCATTCACATCAAGATTCATTTGCAATTCTCTTTATATACAGAAGATCAATTTAGTATAAAGATTTCAACAGTTTGCACCCACATAGAAACACAAAGTGAAACATACTGTTTGAGAACTAGTTATAGCATTAAATCAAAATGTACAGCACATTATGGACAGAGATCCCACATGAGGAGCAAGTGCACAGTGACTCCTGTTGTTAACCCAACAAATTGACACTCTAGTTTATGGTGCCAGTAACCACCCTAGGCTGTCGTCATGAGTTGCCAAGGCTATGGAAGCCTTCCAAGTTTGCCGACTCTGATCATATTTAGACAAGGTCATAAAAGACAGGGTGAGGATAGTAACCAATAATCCTAAGAGAGGCATTAACCAGGTCTGAACAATTATACAGCATTAAGTGGGGAAGAGGACCATCAGTACACACAGGTTGGGAGTAGAGCCATTGGTGGTAGAGTAGAGGTTATGATTACAAAGAAATGAGGCCCAAGTGCACTAGACAGGGCCTAGAACAAAGGACAGAGTCATTATTAGAGGAGCTAAGAAAGGTGCTGTCTAAGCTACAATTAAGTTTTCTGATTGAGAGGCAAGTAGAACCTGACAGAAGGGGCTTGATAATAATCTGGTGGGCTTTAGGCCTTGTAAGTTAAGAGGCCCAGACCTATCTATCTCTTCACTTGGGGTATATCCTAAGGGAGGTGTGAACCTCCTAGGGGAAGGCACTCTGTTGACTTTCATTACTTGGCTGGCCTGGGAGGAGAGCTGGCCAGGTAAAGGCAGGTGGCATCTCTAACAGGAAATTTACAGTTCTGCCTTCAATGTTGCTGACCCTACTTGGCCGTCCCCTCAGCTGCAGTGGTCACTTTGGAAGTTGGGCTGAGTGAAGGGCTTTTCAGCTTAGAGCCAATAAGATCTGTGGCTCTGACCTGGGCATCCTTCGACTCCAGGGCAGGTCCATTTCCAGTGATCCAACTCTTGGCAGAGCTGCCAGGGCTCTTCACAAGTTGACTTCTGCTGAAGCCCAGGCTTACCACATTGAAAGCCACTGCAGTGGACTGGCCTGTTGGGTCTCCTTGAGGGCAGATCACTGTACAGATCAGCCATTTATAGGCCTGCCACCCATTGCTTCTGATGTCTAGCTTTCTTTTCCTCCTGGTTTGTGTTAAAACAGACCAGAGGATGCAAGTCAAGGGAGTGCCCGTGTCCCATTTCTAATCTTCGGTGGCTTGAACTACAAGTCTATAGTCACAGGCATGTTCTGTAGTAGTTTTTCTAAGGTAGACAATGCCCATGAGGAAAATTATATTCTCACTTTAAAACTTTCTTTCCCTTTGGTCTGAAAGGGAGGTTTTTTTTCTACTTACTGTATACTTCACTGATGGCGAAGTAAATCTAGCTATGAGATTATTATTTAAGTTCTTATTTTGCCTATGCTATTACAGAAAATTGTTAGCCATCTCTTTTATAAGGTCTAAAGATTAAATTGTGCGTCCTACAGATTCCTTCATAATAGAATTAGTTTCCTACCTTGAAGAGAATAGAGAAATGAAAGAACAAGTTGGGCTTAGAATAGAGAAATGAGGGAGCAAGTCCTAGATCGCTTGCTGACAATAGCAATATCACATGAGTACTTAGCAAACCGTTTCAACCATTAGATAACAACTTAAGAAAACATTTACCAGAAGGTCCAATGCCTTCTATAAATTTTAAGAATCATGTATTTGAAAACACCTCTTAAATATCTAACATGGTGTAGTTTGTTTAACCAGTAAACTTAAGCACAACCATATAAAATGATAATTTGTGTGACCTGAATCTCTGTATCATATGTTTTAAACTTGTTAGTAGAAAGAAACTAAAATCATTGTCTAGTTTTTACTGGACTCCTTTAGTGAGTGGCTTAATTGGGATAAAACTCTTCACATACGGTCACTTGTAGATTTCAGAACTTTTCCGTAGTCAATTTGTATCATAGGTTTTGGGTGCTATAGAGAAATATAACAAAATATATGAAGTCCCTTATTGCTTGGCATAATCTTTTGTCAATCTAGTTAGCAAAGAAAACATTGTAGGGTAGGTTTATAGAAAAACAAGAATGTGTGGCTTAAGGCTGTGATAATATTGTGTAAGTCCAGAAGCAGAAGAAATTGATATATACTATAGTCAGGGAAGGCTTTGAGGAAGAATTAAGGCAAAGTGCTATCTTGGTTGATTGCAAGAAATGACAAGCCATGCCCTGCAAGCACACTACCTTTGTTTGTAAATAGTTTTAATGGAACACAGCTTTCCTGCTCATTTACATATTGTTTATACTGCTCTCTCACTACAACAGCAAGGTTGAGTCATTGAGATGAAACCTGACTGGCCCATAAGCCTAAGATAGTTCCTGTCTGGCCCTATTAAAAAAGTTTGTCAACCACTGGTTCAGCTCTTCCTTCAGATAAAACTGTGTTCAAATTTTTATTTTATAATGACTAGCTGTATGATACTATGTTAATTAATCTCTCTAAACCTTGATTTTGTGATATGTAACTTGATTCAAAGATTGTTTAGATTGATAGAATGAGATTTCCCAGAGAGTGCATTGCCCAGTAGCTGGCATGTAGTAAATGCTTGTTAAATGTTAGTTTATTTAATGTTAGATTTTCTCTTACTATGATTTATTATTTTGAGTTATGAAAATATGTTTTTGGGCCGGCGCCATTGCTCAACAGGCCAATCCTCCACCTAGCGGCGCCGGCACACCGGGTTCTAGTCCCGGTCAGGGCACCGGATTCTGTCCCAGTTGCTCCTCTTCCAGGCCAGCTCCCTGCTGTGGCCCAGGAGTGCAGTAGAGGATGGCCCAAGTGCTTGGGCCCTGCACCCCATGGGAGACCAGGAAAAGCACCTGGCTCCTGGCTTCGGATCAGTGTGGTGTGCCGGCCGAAGCAGCCATTAGAGGGTGAACCAATGGCAAAGGAAGACCTTTCTCTCTGTCTCTCTGTCTCTCACTGTCCACTCTGCCTGTCAAAAATATATATATATATGTTTTTGAAGATCTCTATTTAACTGTCCCCTCAGTGCTAAAACAGATATTCAGGAAACTAGGAAAAGTATCATCTCATTGAAAGAAATTTTTTTCAAGAATGTACATTCTTACAGCTGGAATCAGAAAAGAGCCAAGCAAACTGTGTATGGAAAAGTGCAACTACACTTTTAAGACAGTTAATTAAGACTAAGCAGGACAGTGAAGATTATAGGAAGCCATACAAGTTTAAAAAAAATTAAGGCTGGCCGGCGCCGCGGCTCACTTGGCTAATCCTCCACCTGCGGGGCCGGCACCCCGGGTTCTAGTCCTGGTTGGGGCGCTGGATTCTGTCCCAGTTGCTCCTCTTCCAGTCCTGCTCTCTGCTGTGGCCCAGGTCCTTGCGCCCTGCACCCACATGGGAGACCAGGAGGAAGCACCTGGCTCCTGGCTTTGGATCCATGCAGCGCCGGCCATAGCGGCCATTTGGGGGATGAACCAACGGAAGGAAGACCTTTCTGTCTATCTCTCTCTCACTGTCTAACTCTGCCTGTCAAAAAAAAAAAAAAAATTAAGGTAGTTTTTTTATGAGTGAAGGAAAGTGCTATTTAAAAGTGAATATAGTAAACATCATTACTAATCTTACAGAAATAAAAAGAGTTAGGAAATACTATGAACAATTAAATGTCAACAAACTAGATAACCTAGGTGGGTGAACTGCTGGAAAGACACAAATTACTGAAATCAACTTAACAAATAGAAAATCCGAATATAGACTTAGAATTTCCCCACAAGATGTTGCAAACCAAATCTGGCAACAATTAAAAAGAATCATATATCATGATCAAGTTGAGTTTATTCCAAGAATGCAAGGTTGGTTTAACATGAAAGTCAATGTAGTAATATATCATGCCAATAGAATAAAAGACACATATTTATCTTAATATAATAAAGAGAATTATTTGACAAAATTCAGCATACTTTTTTGATAAAAAAAAAAAACATTCAGAAACTTAGGACTAGAAAGGAACCTCCTCAACATGTTAAAAATCATCTACAAAAACCTCAGCTAAACCTCATATTTAATGCAGAATGCCTGATATTTCCCCTTAAGATTAGGAATAAGACAAAAATATCTGCTCTCACATTTCTGTTCACCATTGTATTAAAGGTTCTAGCCAGGGCAATTACACAAAAATAAGAAATAAAAAGCATCCAGATAGGAAAGGAAGAAGTAAATTCATATTCACAAATGATTTTGTGTTTCAAAAATCCTAAAGCATCCTCCCAAAATACTATTAGAACTGGTAAGTTCAACAAGATTACAGGATACAAAGTCAATATAAAAAAATTATATGTGAAAATCCAAAGTGACATTCTTTAAAAATTCATTTACAAAAGCACAAAAGGATAAAATACTGAGAAACAAATGAAGCAAAAGAAGTATAAGCCTTGTACACCCAAAATGCTGAATGACACAGACATCACCTAAAGAAAGAAGACCTAAAGAAATTGAAAAATATTGCATGTTATGAATAAGAAGACAATATTGTTAAGATGACAATATTTTCTAAATTAACCTACAGTGAATCAAAATATTAGCTGCCTTTTTGGGGGGAAATGATAAGCTGATCTTAAAATTTATGGAAATATAAGGAATCCTGACATCTATGTCAACGGAATAGAATTGAGAGTCCAGAAACAAATCCTTAACATTTGTGGTCAATTGACTTCCACAAGTGTACCAAAATAATACAGTGGAGATACTCTTCAACAACTGTTACTGGGACAATTATTTCCTCATGCAAACAACTAAAATTGGACTCTACCTCAAACCATATAAAAAAATGTAACCTAGATTGAATCCAAATTTCAGAGCTGGAACTAGTTATAAGAATTATAAATTCTTTTTTTTTTTTTTTTTTTTTTTTGACAGGCAGAGTGAACAGTGAGAGAGAGAGACAGAGAGAAAGGTCTTCCTTTTCCATTGGTTCACCCCCCAATGGCCGCTGCGACCGGTGCACTGCGGCCAGCGCACCGCGCTGATCCAAAGCCAGAAGCCAGGTGCTTCTCCTGGTCTCCCATGGGGTGCAGGGCCCAAGCACTTGGGCCATCCTCCACTGCACTCCCAGGTCACAGCAGAACTGGACTGGAAGAGGAGCAACCGGGATAGAATCCGGCGCCCCGACCGGGACTAGAACCCGCTGTGCCGGCGCCACAGGTGGAGGATTAGCCTATTGAGCCACGGCGCCGGCCCAGAATTATAAATTCTTATAAGAAAACACAGAAGTAAATTATTGTTACCTTTGCCTTAGATAATAGTTTCTTAGATATGACACTAAAAGTACAAGTAACAAAATACAAAAAGTTCAACTTAAAAACTTGCTTTTCAAAGTACACAACCAAGAAGTAAAAAGCTGCAGAAGGGGAGAAAATATTTGCAAATCAAGTATTTGAGAACAGTCTCATTTCCAAAGTCCATAAATAACTCTCACAACTCAGTAATAAAAAGATAACTCCATTAAAAAATTAGACTAAGCAGAAAGGCCTTTAGCCTACTGGTTAAGACATCAGTCAAGATGTCTGCATTCCTGTATCAGAGAAATTGGGTTTGCCACCTGGCTCCAACTCTTGACTCTAGCTTCCTGCTAATACAGACTTTGGGAGGCATTGGTGATGGGTCAAGTAATTGGGCTCCTCCACTCACTTCCCTCTTCACCCCTGGCTTTCCCCCTCACACAAACCTAGGAAATCTGGAATGAGTTCTTGCCTTTGACCTACCCAACCCAGCTCTAGCTGTTGTGAAACAGTAGAAGTGAGTGTGTGCTCTTTCTCTCTCTGTGTCCTGCCTGCCCCCCTCACAAAAAATAATTTTAAAAGTATGCAAAGAATTTGGATAGGTTTCTTATTTCAAACAAGATATATAAATGACTAAAAACAGGAAAAAATAGGCAGCATCATTAGTTACTAAGTAAATGTGAATCAAAATTGTAGTAAGATACTACATAACATCCAATAGGATGGCTAAATCTAAAAGTCAATGGCAAGTATTAGCAAGGATAAGGAGAAATTGGAATGTCATAAATTCTTGGTTGGATTGCAAAATGATGCTGCCATTTTAAATATAGTTTAACCATTCCTCAAAATGTTTACTACAGAGTTAGCTTATAACCCAGCAATTCTGGAGGCATATGACCAAGAGAGTTGAAAAAATAAGTCAACACAAGAACTATGAACATGGGGGCCGGAGCCATGGTGCACTAGGTTAATCCTCCGCCTGTGGTGCCGGCATCCCATATGGGTGCCGGTTCTGGTCCTGGTTGCTCCTCTTCCAGGCCAGCTCTCTGCTGTGGCCCAGGAGTGCAGTGGAGGATGCCCCTGTACCCACATGGAAGACCAGGAGGAAGCAGCACCTGGCTCCTGACTTCGGATCAGCGCAGCTCAAGCCGTTGCAGCCATTTGGGGAGTGAACCAATGGAAGGAAGACCTTTCTCTCTGTCTCTCTCACTGTAACTCTACCTGTCAAATAAATAAATAAAAATCTTAACTGAACATGAATTTTCATGACAGATTATTCATAGTAATGAAAAAGTGGAATCTATCCAGTGTACATCAACTAACATAAAAACAAAATGTTTTATAGCCATAAAATGAAATATTATTTGACCATTGAAAGAAAAGAAGTTCTTATAGATGTTACAATATGGATGGCCCTTGAAAATATGCCAAGCAACAATAACAGAGACAACAGACCACAATTTGTTTGAAATAGCCAGAATAGACAAACCCATAAAGGCGTAAAGTAGATTAGTGCTAAGGGACAGAGGGGAATGAGAAGTTACTGCTAATGGTTATGGGATTTCTCTCTGTGGTGATGAGGTATTGTAAAAATACTGGTGATGATTGCACAACTTTATGATCATATTAAAGACCACTGAGTTGTGCACCTTAAAAGGGTAAATTTTATAGTATGTGAATTACAAGTAAGTTTCATTTTCCATGAATTTTTTGAAGACTTAGTATATATAACAAGCTACAGTAATTGTTATCTTTACAGTCATCTGACTATAAGGCCAATGACTTAAAACCATAAACCTAGTTTCACTTTAAACATAATAGTGCATCAGCTGATAAATTTTAAGTAATGTTTTCCTCTTTATTCTCTTTAGAATATGACTTGTAAATGAAAACCATTAACAGGAAGAGCTCATTAATCAAATGGATCTGGAATTCCCACTGATACACACCGTAGAACTCAGGAAATAAGCCTCCAAATCCAGCCAAATCCCTTGCTATAAAATTCACTTTATTCATCCATTAGTCCCTTAAGCCCTTATTCAGAGGCTGTTTACTTTTAATAAACTGTTTAATTTACTGTTTAATGGTATTTAATTTGAATATTTAGACAAATTAACAATAATTCGATGTCATAAACCAAAGATGAGAGAGGAAAAGAACTGTGGAACTAAGGAAGCAGGTTGTCTGAAGGAAGCCTGCTCTGATAACTCAGAGGTCCAGAAACGTGCCGTGAGACAGCACACAGTGCTCAGCAGGTATTAGTGGGTGACAGAAGGATAGAGCTTGTAAGTTCACAAAGATGACCTCCATATGTGTCAGAGATAAAAGTGAATTACACATTTTCTTAAAGTTTCATGCAAATGGCTAAAATAAAAAGAAATTTTGGTGCTTAAGCAGTAAATTCACTTCTGTTGACAAAATACCTAGCCTGAATGACTTAGAAAAAAAGCTTTTCTTTTTCTGTGTATAACTACGTTTATATTTCACCCAAATATCTAAAATCATGGTGAATGTTGGAATGTTTGCTCTAAAAGAGTGCATATTAAAGATTAAGTATCCATTATGTAAAATTTTTCCTTTCCTGGTTGAATTTAGGAAGCTCTGCAAGAAGTATTATTTCAACCATGGAATTTTTAGCATGGGAAAATAGAAACAAGATGACTGTACATAGAAATTAATGAAATAGAAAAGGCAACATTGAAAATGTATTTAAAACCTTTTTTAGGCTGGCGCCGCAGCTCACTAGGCTAATCCTCCGCCTGCGGCGCTGGCACCCTGAGTTCTAGTCCTGGTTGGGGCGCCAAGAGTCTGTCCCAGTTACTCCTCTTCCAGTCCAGCTCTCTGCTGTGGCCTGGGAAGTCAGTGGAGGATGGCCCAAGTGTTTGGGCCCTGCACCCGCATGGGAGACCAGGAAGAAGCACCTGGCTCCTGGCTTCGGATCGGCGCAGTGCGCCGGCCATAGCAGCCATTGGGAGGGTGAACCAACGGAAGGAAGACCTTTGTCTCTCTCTCTGTCTCTCACTGTCTAAGTCTGCCTGTCAAAAAAAAAAAAACCTTGTTTGGCAGATACTTGTTTGTCCATCATGTAAGGACTTTTGTTAGTATGTGAAGAGAAAGTGAAAGGTTTTAAAGAAGCAGTGCGTTTTGCGTAGAGGGAAATCCAGAATCCTTCACTGTTTTTTGAGACTGGACTTTTGCTATGACATAAACACGACACTGGTATCTTTTCATACATACCTTATCCCATTAATTTTTGAAACAATCCTGTGAGACAGGCACTATTGCAATCCCCATTTCAGAAATGAGGAAAGTGAGGTATACAAAGTTAGATGTGGTTTCCCAGGTATCCCCACTTAGTGCCAAGTTTGCATTTGTTTCTAGCTTGCATGGTTCTTCAATACAACCACTGTTTCAGAAGTAACCAAAGTCTTCTGTGTATTGTACAGAATGGTCCATGTTACTATACAGTATTTGTGTATTGCACCTTGCATTTTGCAACAGTGAATTCTCCTGCACTTATGAAACTTAAAAAGGACAGTTACATTTGGAGATCTGAGCCCTTAAAACATATAATAAAAATCAAGATATAAAAATTCTAATTTCAGGCCGGCGTCGTGGCTCAACGGGCTAATCCTCCACCTAGCGGCGCCGGCACACTGGGTTCTAGTCCCCGTCAGGGCACCAGATTCTGTCCCGGTTGCCCCTCTTCCAGGCCAGCTCTCTGCTGTGGCCCGGGAGTGCAGTGGAGGATGGCCCAAGTGCTTGGGTCCTGCACCCCATGGGAGACCAGGAGAAGCACCTGGCTCCTGGCTTCGGATCAGCGTGGTGCGCTGGCCACAGTGTGCCGGCTGCGGCGGCCATTGGAGGGTGAACCAACGGTAAAGGAATACCTTTCTCTCTGTCTCTCTCTCTCTCACTGTCCACTCTGCCTGTCCAAAAAAAAAAAAAAAATTCTAATTTCAGATAAAACTAGAGAACATCTAGGGATAATGCAAAAAAATAAAAAATACACGGCAATATTACTTCAAATAAGGTAACTCTCAAATTGGCAGCTTAACAGAAAGATCCCCTCACCTCACCTCATCTGAATTGAATTGTGCTTTGCAGAGTTTATATTTTGGAAACTAAAAATATTTTTATTATATGAGAGATACGCTCTTGGTTTCTACAGACCCCACCACTCTGTATTCCACTGCCCTAGTACATATTCATGTTATCTGCTAGGACACTGAAAACTTGGAGTTTCTTAGAAATTTAAATTATGAACTCTTTGATCAATTTAAAATATGGTACTGAGTTAATATAATTTATAGAGTGTGGCTGTTTTTTAAAATTAGAAGATCTGTGATTATACAAAGTAACTCGAACTGTATCAAAGCTTAGATGCCACAAGCTAAGATTAAATTATAAAGCAGTCAACCGTCTCTATTAATTTTCTTTAAATGTTTTTCTCCCTGTAGAAAGGAGTAGGGAATCAGCAAGTTTTCTAAAGCCAAATGAAAAATTCAAGATGTATAAAATTGCAGGTGCTTACATGGCTGAATATGTAGATTTTTTCAGGAAAAATTATTGAAAGTATCAATAATCAGAGCATAATAGATCGCCAACGTCGTTTTCAGGCTGTCAGTTTGATTGTCAGGGTAAAACTAATTGGTAAGTGGTATGTAACATTTTTATGTATGATTTGTTCTAAAGTCTTCAAGTATGTACAGTAATAAGCCTTAATAATAATAATAGCAAAACATTATCCTTCATGTGTGAAGAGGCAACATTTTAGAGCTGTATGCTGTCTTATATAAATGCATTTTCCCCATATTTTGTTATGTGAAGTTAAACTTTCGAAATTGCCAATATTTTTCACCTACCAAAAAGAGAACCAGCTCATATGGCTTAATCTAATGTATTAGTTATTCTAAAATAGATAATGTTCCAAATAGAAAAGGTAGATTTCTTTTTTTTTTTTTTTTTTTTTTTTTTTTTTTTTTGACAGGCAGAGTGGACAGTGAGAGAGAAAGACAGAGAGAAAGGTCTTCCTTTACCATTGGTTCACCCACCAATGGCCACGGCGGCTGGCGCGCTGCGCTGATCCGAATCCAGGAGCCAGGTGCTTCTTCTGGTCTCCCATGGGGTGCAGGACCCAAGCACTTGGGCCATCCTCCACTGCACTCCCGGGCCATAGCAGAGAGCTGGCCTGGAAGAGGGGCAACCGGGACAGAATCCGGCACCCCAACCGGGACTAGAACCCGGTGTGCCAGCACCGCAAGGCAGAGGATTAGCCTGTTGAGCCACGGCGCCGGCCAAGAAAGTAGATTTCAATCGAAACTAAAGTACAGGTTTGATTCTAGGTTACTAATAAACATGTGTGCCTGGTTTATGCCAAAATCAGAGCACTTCGATGATCATTTTCCCTTTTCATTCTCTTCAGTCTTGCATTTGTTGGAATGTCCCAGAGCTTGGTCATAGGCTTTCTCCTCTTCTCCACAGTCCCTGAGAAATCTCATCTGTCCTGATAGTTTCCAGGATACTCATAACTTCCAAATGTATCTTTATTCCAAACCTGAACTCTGAACTCTTGCCTTGTTTATCCAACTACTTCCTTAACTCTGCAAGTGAATGACTCATAGGCATCTCAGATACACCTGTTCAAAACAAAACTACCCATCCCTTCTCCCCCATCTCTGCTCTGGGTCCAGTCTTCTCCATTTCAGCAAAGGGCACCTCCACCCTCACTCAGTTGACCCAGGAGACCACTGTAAGTCATCCTGACTCACCCTTCCTTTCTGCTACCTGTGTCCTGTCTAGTCGGTCTCTTAAATGAAGATATCCAAAATCATCATCTCCCTTTCAGCCACCTTACTCCGCTGTGTCCTCTCACCCTGAATTGTCGCAGTAACCACCACATTTGTCCTTCGTCTTCTCTGCTGGACACCCTTTACTCCATCCTGTAAATCTGGCTTCTTACATTGTATTGCATTTAGAGAAAAAGGTAGCATCATTCTGCCTACAAGGCCCCATATCACCTGGTTCCTACCTACTTAAGCCATCCATCTCTGCCTAGTGCTCACTGCTTTTGTTTTTTAGTTCCTAGAAGTCATGAAACTCTTTCCTGCCCTCAGCCCTTCCATCTTCTCTCTTTCCTGGAGTACTGCTGCTCTCCTTAACTCTTCATTTATCCTTCATCTCCCAGTTTAAATGAAACTTGCTGAAGGAGGCCTTCCTTGATCCCCTCCCCAGCCAAAAATGGGCTCCCGTTATTGCTTTACACAGCACATTATTATGTTGTCTTCATTGTACTTAGTGCATTTTATAGTTAGATACTCAGATGTGTTTCTTTTTTTTTTTTTTTTACTTGACAGGTAGAGTTATAGGCAGTGAGAGAAAGAGAGAGAAAGGTCTTCCTTCTGTTGGTTCACTCCCCAAATGGCCACCACGGCCGGCGCTGCGCCTATCCAAAGCCAGGAAAACCAGGTGCTTCTTTCTGGTCTCCCATGCAGGTACAGGGACCCAAGTACTCGGGCCATCCTCCACTGCCCTCCTGGGCCACAGCAGAGAGCTGGACTGGAAGAGGAGCAACTGGGACTAGAACCCGGTGCCCATATGGGATGCCGGCACCTCAGGTGGGGGATTAACCAAGTGAGCCATGGCGCCGGCCCTTTAGATGTATTTCTTTGTTTAATATGAGCTCCACAGGTGAGGATCTTCGTCTCTTCTGTCCTGTGCCTAGAATACAACACATGCTATCTGCTAGATGTGTAAAACATGGTCTTTGTTGGAAGATGGTGTTTGAGGAAACCAGATTATTCAGAAAAGGACATGGTGATGAGGGGGTCTCAGCATGTGGCATGGTGCCTGGGACAGAGGATTTGTTTCAAATTACAGCTGCATTTTGGGTGATTAGAGTTTTCCAAGCACCTAGATTGTAAGCTTTTAACAAGCAGATACTTTGGTTTCTTTACTGTTGTATTTCCATGCCTAGAAAAGTGCTTGGTAAATAGTAGATGCTTAATAAATATTTGTTGAGTGATTGGACTTCTGTTTGCTCTTTTACAAAGTTCCTTTCTTACTACTTTGTGGGAATAATAAAAATATAGCTGGAGTTCAGTAAACCTGATATATATCCTGAAACCTTACTGCCTTTTGGAAACGTAATTCCCTCTCTTGTAACAGCATTGATTCTCAAAAGCTCTGGACTCCCATGAAGATTCAGGGTAGAGGGGATCGATGGTAATGAGGGTAATGAGGTTAGGTGGATAAATTAGAGTCACCTCCATGCCTTTTGAAAATATTTATCTATTTACTTTATTAGAAATGCAGAGTGACAGAGGCAGGGACAGAATTCTTCCATCTGCTGATGAACTCCCGAGATATCTGCAACAGCCAGGTCTTGCAGGGGCCAGAGCCAGGAGCGCCATCTGAGTCTCCCACACAGGTAGCAGGGACCCAGGTGTTTGAGTCATCATCTGCTGACTTCTCAGGATAATTAACAGGAAGCAGAGTCAGAAGCAAAGGAGCTAGGACTTGAACTAAGCACAGCAAGATTGGCTGTGGGCGACCCAAGAAGCGGCTTAGCACCACAACACCTGCTCCTGTGCCCTTTTTCAAGCTACCTAAGTGTGTGCCTCTTGTCCATTATCTGTTACACATTGACTTTTTTTTTTATAGGAATAGCCAATATTCCTGAGGTGTGCTGAGACAAAGGTTGAAAATATGTTAAATTGGGCCAATGCTGTGGCACAGCAGGTTAAAGCCCTGGCCTGAAGCGCCAGCATCCCATATGGGCGCCGGTTCTAGTCCTGGCTGCTCCTCTTCTGATCCAGCTCTCTGCTATGGCCTGGGAAAGCAGTAGAAGATGGCCCAAGTCCTTGGGCCCCTGCACACATGTGGGAGACCCAGAAGAAGCTCCTGGCTCCTGATCGGCACAGCTCCGGCTATTGCGACCATCTGTGGAGTGAACCAGCGGATGGAAGACCTCTCTCTCTCTCTCTCTCTCTCTCTGTCTGCCTCTCCTTCTCTCTGTGTAACTCTGACCTTCAAATAAATAAATAAATAAATCTTTAAAAAAAAAAAAAGGAAATGTGTTAAATCTATCCTGAAATGAATGTTGATGGAATAAAGTTCATAAATGATGACTGTGTATCAGAAGATTGTCAGTGTGCCTTGGCTACAGTACACATGAAGATATTTCAAATGTCCATGGACATATAGAATTTAAAGTTACATCTTAGTGTAAAAACAGTTTGAAATCTGCATATTACAGTGCTTCAAAACAATTGTGAAAATACATATTATGGTAAAACCTTGTGAATGTAATTTTTCCCAAGAATTTTTTAAGATCTATTTTTCCATGAAATTTTCAAAGTATCCTGGTATATGTATAAAGAAGCTAGAATGATTATTTAGTGATGCTGCTTTTTTTTTTCTTTTCTGCTAAGAAATCCAGAATGTATGCTAGATTGAGTATTCCTTTGGGTTTCTTGGATTTAATTCTAAACACTGTTGCTAGCCCATAATTTTTTTAAAGGACAGAGAGGAATATATTTCTTACTCTGCAAAAGCATGTTAATCATACTCAAGCCCCGTTTTCAAGAAAAAATATTTATATTATAAATGACTGTGGTTGGGAGAGACTCAGTTATGCCACATTTACCATTCTTTTATCTAGTTTAAAAATTTGTGAGCTCTGCAATCATTTTTATATCAGTTAATTAGGCATGAAATCCAGGAGGGAGAAAGGAATGTGGGTTAGAATCACCACAGGATGTCACAAATCCCAGAAATGGGAAAAGTGAGAATTCAGCAACCAGCTGAACCACACATTACAGCCAGACCCTGAGCTACTGAGATGCTGCTTCACCAATTGGAATAGATCAAAGTGTCTCTTAAAGCCCTCTGCTGGTCTATGATTGTAAAATGTTTACAAACACTTTGATTGTTTATGCAATTGAAGTATTTAAGCCCTTGAAAGGGCCCTGCTGGCTTTTATGGGGCATACAATCAAGGAACAAACTGGCTACAGCTATATTTTCTGTAGTACATGGAGGCTGTTCAAATTTGAATACTTTAAATGTCATCATAGAATAACAAGGGTTTATGAGTTGGCTTTAAAGAAATTAACAGTGCAAAATCTGAATTTACACATGGTTGGGAAGTGTTGAGAGTGTCCTAATCAGAGAGATTCATTAGAGTTTTTTTTTGTTTTTTTTTTTAAAGATTTTATTTATTTACTTGAGAGGTAGAATTACAGTGAGAGGGAGAGACAGAGAGAAAGGTCTTCCATCTGCTGGTTCACTCCCCAAATGGCCCCAATGGCCAGAGCTGGATCGATCCAAAGCCAGGAGCCAGGAGCTGCTTCTGCGTCTCCCACATGGGTGCAGGGACCCAAGCACTTGAGCCATCTTCTACTGCTTTCCCACGCCATAGCAGAGAGCTGGATTGGAAGAAGAGCTGCTGGGGCTAGCACCGGTGCCCATGTAGGATGCAGACACCGCAGGCAGAGGATTAACCTGTGCCATAGTGCCGGCCAGATTCATTAGATTTAAAACTACCACGTTAGACATGAAAACTACTTGTAGTACAACTATATTCAAAAAGTGACATTAGTTGAACACAGCCTCATTATTTTAGTGATAGCATAAATAATTTTCAGGCTGCTACCCTGTAGGGCTCTCAGAATTGTCCACCTAACTCCTCTGTGGAATTTCTCCGTTTTTACTGTTCTGCATGCCCACCATGGAGTTCAGGGTTAAACTGCCTTTGTGATCCCCTACCCTGAGTAGCTATTTGGTCCGGATTTCCAGCGGCATTTTTCTTTCCTTATTGAAGGATAAGCTAGTTGGCTCCCTGGATTACTTTTCTTCCTTTCCTATTGTTCACAAATACCCAATCAATCTCCCCGCAGCCTTGGACAGTTCAATGAGCCATTCTGTTGTCCGATCTGATATTTCCAAAGCATTCATTCAACAAATCCAATTCCTTCTTGATTTATATTTTAGTCTTTCAGCAGGTTACTGGATCAAATCTTTCACCATAAACATTAACACGTATATTCACATATATATTTACTGAGTTTATCTGTATGGGAAATAAAGATGCATATTAACACAAGATGTATTTTAGGGAGACAGTTTGGAAGCACTCTCTAATTGAGAAACCTTGAAAGAAAGCACACAGCTTTGTGATGATCACTCTGCTTGACCTCCTTGTAGAGTAATTTCAGATTTTTTTAATCTGCAGTACACCTTCACCACTGATTTGAAGTAGGTAAAAGTGACCAAGGGTACTAGCTGATTCAATATTTTAAAGTAAATTTACAGGGGCCAGCCCTGTGGCACAGCAGGTTAAAGCCCAGGCCTGCAGTGCTAGCATCCCATAAGGGCACCGGTTCAGTTCCTAGCTGCTCCACTTCCAATCCAGCTCTCTGCTATGGCCTGGGAAAGCAGTGGAAGATGGCACAAGTCCTTGGGCCCCTGTACCCATGTGGGAGGTCCAGGGACGCTCCTGGCTTCAGATTGGTACAGCTTCAGCTGTTGCAGCCATCTGAGAAGTGAACCAGTGGATGGAAGACTTTCTCTCTCTCTCTCTCTCTCTCTCTCTCTCTCTGCATCTCTGTAACTCTGCCTTTCAAATAAATGTCTTTAAAAAAATAAAATAAATTTACAAGAGAAAAATCAGTCCTTGCTTTAAAAAATAATAAAGTGGCAGACTACCTCAGAAGATACAGCTATACTTTATTTTAAAAATATGTTATTTTAGGTTAAGAGTTTGAAACAGAACCATAAGAAGTCTGGTTGACCCTGGAACCATGTACAATGCTGATCAGTGTCACTGGCTATTCATGCTTGGGATTGCAGTAAATGTAAAATGTGAATTTGATACCTTGGCATAAGTAGTCTTTTTAAAATATCCGCTATTTCTCACTTTCTTCTCTGTGATCCCTGAGATTCTAACATTACTGAAATACTTTAGGCTTAGGTTAATAAATTGAAAGCTTATATTATTAGCCACTTAAACAAATAGGAATTGCTAATCTCCTAAAATTATTCTCTTAATTAAACCTCCAAATAAATACACTTGGCCATCTGTCAAAAGATAAGGTATTTTCTTATTTTGGAAGACATAGGTAAGCGTATGCCCTTTGCAATTAATGTGCCATGCCCCTGGTAATAGCAAAGGAAGCAATTTCTAGTCCACCACTACAATTACATAGATTAGCTAATTGATTTTCATTAATCAAAATAAGACCAAAAACCTGAGTAGTTAAATGATGCAAGCAACTTTATTCCTCAGATTTTAAAAATAATGAATTCTGAGTCTCAGCTGACTTCATTATGTCACAAGTCTAAGCTACCATGTGAAAAATTCTGACTTCGTGTAAATGAGGTTTTTGACCCATAGGGAATCAGCTCTATGAGATTCAGTCAGTATTTAAGCAGCTACAAAGGATTTATTAAAGAGAGAAAAGTCCATCTATTACTGACTAGGATATTTTGAGAAAAAGACACATTGAATAGCAACCTTTAAATAATCAGGTTGGTTAATCACAGTATCAAATGACTTTGGTGCTAGATAGGTTTGTTTTGTTTTTTTTTTTTTGTTTTTTTTTTTTTTGTTTTTTAAGATTTATCCATTTATTTGGAAGGCAGAGTTACAGAGAGGCAGAGGCAGACAGAGAGACAGAGAGGGCTTCCATCCACTGGTTCACTTCCCAGATGGCTGCAACACAGCTGGAGCTGTGCTGAACCGGAGCCAGGAGCCAGGAGCTTCCCCGGGCCTCCTACTCAGGTGCAGGGGCCCAAGGACCTGGGCCATCCTCCACTGCCTTCCCAGGCCACAGCAGAGAGCTGGATCAGAAGAGGAACAGCTGGGACTTCAGCACCACGGGTGGTGGCCCCACTCTCTGTGCCACAGCACTGGCCCTGCTAGATAGACTCTTAAAGATCAAAGACCAACCCTCTTATTTTACTTATGAGGCCCAGAACTTAGCTTTTAAGACAAATTGTTTAATATATATTGATTTACTAAATGGCAAATTTACAGCGAGAGAGAGGTAGAGAAAGAGAGGTCTTCTATCCACTGGTTCACTCTGCAAATGGCCTCAGTGGCAAGGGCTGTGCCTTGCCAAAGCCTGGAGCCAGAAGCTTCTTCACACATGGCTGCATGAGCCCAACCACTTGGGCCGTTCTTTGCTGCTTTCTCAGGCACATTAGCGGGGAGCTGGAGTGGAAGTGGAGCAGCCGGAACTGGAACAGATGCCCATTTAGGATGCCAGCATCACAGGGAGTGGCTTAACTTGCTATGCCACAACACTTTTCCTGAAGACCAGCTGTTTTAAATGACTGCAGGATCAATGAAGACAGTGGAATAGTGTTTACATAGTGTTTAGGAAGTGTTAAACATTCAAAATATGAGTCCTTGTGAAGAATTAATAAATGATTCAATGACCAAACAATACAGGAATGCTGATTGTTGTACAGAGATTGGTGCTATATAAATCACTCAAGTTTTATTTTACTTGTTTCCAAAAAGTTCTCTAGTTGTTTTTTTTTTTCAGCTTTTAATTATTTATTTATTTAAGAGACTCAGAAATAGAGGAAGCTCCCAACTGCTGGTTCATTACTCAAAATGTTTACAAGAGCTAGTGCAGGGCCACGCCAAAGCCAAGAACCCAGGAACTCAGTCCTGCTCTTATAACTGAGTGGCTGGGACGCAACTACTCAAGTACTGCTGCCTCCCAGGGTTCACCTGTGCACACACACGTTATGAAATTATTGAACTTGTAATCACACTTTTTGCTGGCCTCTGTATATTTAGATGAAAGGATATAAACATCCTTAAATACCCTTCTTGACAATTGCCAAGTGACCACATTTCCAGAAAAGTATAAATCTATATCCTTGTAAGTCTTTTTGTCTTCATTCTTTGACTTGCAAATGTCTGGATCCAGTGCCCTATGTTCCCTGATAGCCCCACACATTTCTTTTTCTTCTCTACCTGGCCCCAAGAGATAGTGTATTTAATACATAAACTTAAAAATATCCACCCACAAGATGATTTTTCACAGATAAAAGCAAACTAAGGATGCATGACAGCTAAAGGCAACGTGGGATCCTAGGTGGAATCCAGGACTAGGAGCAGTACATGAGTGGAATAATTAGAGAAAATGGAACAAGGGTGACACCCATTAATTAGTAGGCTTGTGTCAGTGTTTATTTACTGGTTTTGATTGTTGCTTTTTAGGTGTAAGTAAGATGTTAACATCTAGAGAAACTGAATGTAGGATACATGGAGTCTCTACTTTTTTCATCTTCTTTCTAAGTCTGAAATGATTGTAAAACTAGAATTAAAGGGCCAGCACTGTGGTGTTATAGGCTAAGCCTCTGCCTGCAGCACCAGCATCACATATGGGCAATGATTTGTGTCCCAGTTGCTCCTCTTCCAGTCCAGCTCTCTGCTTATAGCTTGGAAAAGCAGTGGAAGATGGCACAAGTGCTTGGGCTCTTGCACCCTGTTGGGGAGACCCAGATGCTCCTGGCTTCTGGCTTCGGATTGGCCTAGTTTCAGCCATTGCAGCCAGTTGGAGAATGAACCATCAGATGGAAGATCTTTCTGTCTCTCCTTCTCTCTGTCTATAACTCCACTTCTCAAATAAATAAAATCTTAAGGAAACTTGAAAGTTGTATTTATAAAATGCATGAAGCATGCATACCTTAAATAAAAGGTTTCTAGGTTAAAAAAAGTAAAAGTATTTTTAAATAAATAAAAAGATTATGATAATTTCTTATATTTAAATGGCCATTTATAAAACAAGTTTAAAAGATAGGGAAACCCCTTATGATCCACACTTAGCACAAGAAATGGATGCCAACCATTTCAATGACTTGCCCAAGGCTACACATTACTTAGGGCTTCTGTTACATCCTGTTTTCCTCACTACAGAAATTGCTTGGCTTTACTGTTCCATGCTCATAATGACTTTGTGTTTTATGGACCTGGAGCCTGTATTCCATCAAGAGGTAGAGATTTGCCATTGGAAGCATAGATTAGTGAGTGGTGGAGTAAGAATTCAAGGCCAAACCTTCTCACTCTTAACCCAATTTTCTTTTTGTTTTAATTCCAAAATCGTAGCTGCTTTTCTCTGTCATTCCCCAAACACGTATTTAGAATCCGCTGTGAAAGCACAGTACCTAGCAGTGTGTGTGTAAGAGTGGATATGACTAGTTGAGGGACATCTTCAGTCAGGTAAGTTTGGAAAAAGTAGAAGCTGGTCAGCTAATAGGTGCTGGGAATATTGTTCTAAGCAGGGATGGTGCTAACTTACCCTTCAGAGAGGGCATTAAGAAAGAGTACATCAGAACTGGCTGGCCAGCATCCTCATAGTCTCTTCTTACCTCTCTGAAAAAAATTTAGTGCCCTTCTGCCAATGAAGGACCACTTACAGACTGTTGTTTGAAAATAAACTATTTTCTTCACATTAAGTTTGCTTTGGAGTTTGTTTTCTAATCCACTTAAAATTCTGCTTCGCTACCTAGTTTGAATTGTCCTCATGTCTCTATGGTTCAACTGGCTGGCATTCTCATTTCAGTTTGGTGCCATCAATTGGATCTTACCAACCTAGCAATGGTTCTGTAGAAGGGCCTCCTTCCAGATGGATAATTAATGTCAGGAGGAAATGTGCCTGCCTGGCTTTGGAACGTTGGGCATCACACCAGCTCTGACACCAAGGAAGCAGAAGGCAACTGACAAGACAATAAATATAACCTCCAATCCTCTGGGAACCTGGTTCGAAGCTGTCTGCGGGTGTGGGTTTGGTGGGTGGGGAGGTTGGAGGAGAAGAGAAAAAGAGTATATGGACTGTTTTTGTAACCTTTAATGTGTTCAAACTCTATGGGTTAAGTGGAACATTTCTTCTGAATTCATCTAATCTGGCCAAGATTACACAATTCAAATGATCTGAATTTGCCTTTCCATCATTGGTTTCACACATTGTTTAGGTTAACAATCAGTATCATGGAGATTGAAGCATTGCATTTCAGATCCATTTGTTACAATTCTGCACATGACCAGGTAGTCAAATTCATAGAGTAAGACCAGATGATGATTCTCTGCAGAGCAGGTAGTTTTGGATCTCTAGCTTTCAAGTGCCATTGTTTTGTTGTCAGATGGGAAATATGCATCTGACTAAGATTTCACACTAGTACACAAGCTGTTCCTGATGTACAATTCAGACAAACTCTTGTTCAAGAACCCTATTCATCCTATCCTGGATGGGAAGACAACAGTGCCTCTTGTAAGTCTAACTCAGTTGTGATCTTTCACTCTGAGCCTGACTTCTGACATTTAAATACTAGACTTAGTACATTTGAGATCACAGAGTATATTGGAAATTTATGCATTGCAAATCTAGCCACTAGGTTAAGGCTTAAAGAGTCCCAGTAACAAGCTTAAAGATTGGCAATGGCAATTTCAGTCTGCTAAACTATTCATTGTGCCCAGGTTAAAAACTTTATAGACTTCTATTTAATGACTGATGCCTTTGCCCAGATTCTCTGTTGATAAAACTGAATTCTCAGATGTCAGTTTCCAGTTGTAACATCAAAAAAATCAATGGAAAAACTGGAAGCCTTTCAGATTTGACTAATGTGGTAGGATCACATTGAGTTAAGTAATGCTTTTATTAGGTGACTTACATATGCCTTATCTTTATATTATGATTACTAATTCTACATTAGCCCTCTAGCACTTGTATATTCCACTGGTGTCCTAATTTCATGACATTAGAGTGATTTCTGTTGCATAAATAATAGCTTTCATTGCTTATAAATTGTGATTCGACACACTCAGTGATGTCTTCTTCAAATGTATATTGCATTGATTACATCTGGCAGCCCTATATGGTCTAACTTAGTTACAACCCTTCCAGTTAAATTACGGTTGGAAACCTACTTCTGGGGTGCAGCTCAGCTATCTACTAAATTTCTCAGTGACATTCAGAACATGAAAAAATTTTAAGAGAATAAATTTGCAATACAAGTGGGAACAGAGGAGAAGATTTTCTATCTGTATTAATTTATTTTTTGAAATTCATTACTTGTGTAATTGACTTTCCAAGCTAATTCTAACCAAAGATGAGTAACACTGCCTTGGCAAGTACTAAGATATTTCCATATGTTTAGGCAGAAATACCTAGTTGGATTCGTATATACAAGTAGAGTGCTGTGAAAAATGCTCTTAAAGCATGTTCTCCAGCACCTCCTCTCATCTTGGGCTTGCCAAAGACATTCCTTACTATTTCATGGAGAAAAGGGACCCATCACAGAATATCCACGGTCACCCACAACCACCTGCCCCCTTCTATAAATATGTGTATTCATGTACATTGCTTTTTTTCCTCTTTCTGTGGAGCCTTGTCTGTGCTTCTGTCAAAGGTCATCCATTTGACTTGCGATCTACATCTCCTCTCCTACCTTCATGATACTGCTCCTGCAGTGCTCCTTTTTCCTAAACAATAGGTTTTCTCTCTCCTGAATGATTACCACTGGGAACAAATGTCCTACTTTTCTTCTAACGTTTTGTTGTTTATTTCTTTTCATTTATTTGAAAGCACAGCAGAGAAAGAAACTTCTATCCATCGGTTCACTCCCCAGATGGCAACAATGGCAGGGTCTGCTGGGCCAGGCTGACAACCAGGAGCCAATAGTTCCATCTGGATTTCCCACATGGGTGGCAGAGGTCCAAATACTTGGGCCATCTTCCACTGCTTTCCCAGGCACATTAGCAGGGAGCTGGATCAGAAGAACAGCAGCTGGGACTGGAATGAAACTGATGCTCAGATATGGGAAGTTGGCATTGCAGGCAGCAGCTTAATCCCTACTATGCCACAATGCAGGCCCTAGAAGCCAGAAAGTTTATCCAGGTGGCCCACGTGGGTGGCAGCAACCAAGTACTTAAGCCTTCATCATGTGTCTGCCAGGTTGTGCACTAATAGGAAGCTGGATCAAAGGTGGAGGCAGGACTCAATCCCAGGCACACGGATGTGGAATGCAGATGTCCCAAGTGGTAGCTTAACCAGCTGTGCCACAATGCCTATCCTATCTTAAACAAACAAGCAAAGAAAACCCTCTCATGACTACCCACTTGTTCATTCAGCTATTGTCACATTTCTCCATTCTTCAAAAGAATTGGCTTTGCTCAGTTTCTAAATCTCTTCCCCCAGTTGTTCCTACACTCTAGACTTTCTCTCACTCTCAGCCTCTCTGTTCCCTGTGTGTTGGCTTCTTTAGACTAACCAGACACATTGAACAGCAGCATTTGCATTTCCTAATCCCAGACCTCAGACCCCCGCTGTCTGGGACTTGCTTCTTCCACCTTCCTCCTTGAAACCTGGTCCAAAAATCACCTATTTGGTGCAGACTTGCTAATCTTACTTAAAATTGCAATCCTCCCTCACTCATTCACTCTTTTCCCCATTCTCAGAGATTTTATTGCCCCATCATATTGATTACATTCTAGAACACTATATAACTTATTTTCTTTTAAAAAAAAAAAAAAGTATGTATTTATTTATGTGAAAGAGTGACAAAGAGAATAGAAGAGAGTGAGAGATTGTCCAAGTGGCCACTACAGCCAAGGGGGCCAGGCCAAAGCCAGGAACCAAAAATTCCAACTAGGTCTCCCATATGAGTGGCAGGGCCCCAAGCACTTGGGCTATCTTTCACTGCTTTCTGAGGTGCATTAGCAGGGAGCTGGATCAGAAGCAGAGCAGCCACAACTGATTGGTGCTCTGATATTACATAAGCAACTCAAACTGGCATCATAAGCAGCCACTGTACCACAATACTAGCCCCTATAATTCCTTGTTCTAAAGCTTTAATACAGGAGCTTTTGAAAGATTGAGTTGTTTGACAGATCGAGTAGATAAAAGTCTTCTTCATGAATGCCCCAGGCCAAGATGTCAGGGGGAAGGGACCCAGACTTTGAAGCCAGACCTAATTGACTCTGCCAGCTCTTTCTTTTCTGTGTGATCCTAGGTGATACATTCAAAGTTTCCGTTGACCCAGATGTCAACAGGAGTGCCCAGTCTTCCTGAGTGTGGTTCACATGGCTCCTGCCTTCATAGAGCTTACAGTCTGGGGAGGGAATAAGTATTCAACAATAATCCTAGAAACAAATGCAAAAAGCATAGCCACTAAATTGCGAAGGAGTAAAGGAACTGGCTTGTAAAATCCCTAGCTGCTAATTAGTGCTCCAGATACTCCTTGCCCCACTTCGCTCTGATCGCCACTGCCTGTTTGAGATGCAGTTCTACTCACAGGGCATGCTCTCAACTGGAGTGTGTCCAGCAGTCACCTGAAACATCCTTTGAGGATACAAGCAACTGAGGCCAATGCCTGCAATTTTTGCTCCCAGAATTTGGTGATGTGGCGCCAAAACTGCATTTTAACCACCTCTTAAGAAATTTTCATGCAGAAGTCACCAGTCCTCAAACTAAGAAGTACTGATTAGAAAAATACTTTTATTGTCTCCCTTTTAATAATAGGTTATAAAAACATTATTTTTTTAAGATTTATTTATTTATATATTTGTAAGTCAGAAATACAGAAAGAGGAGAGAGAGAAATCTTCCATCTACTGGTTCATTCCTCAAATGGCCACAACAGCCAGAGCTGGGCCGGGCCAGAGCCAGGATCCAGGAGCTTCCTCTGGATCTCTCCAGGTGGGTGCAGGAGTCCAAGAACTTGGGCCATCTTCCACTGTTTCCCAGGCACATTAGCAGAGAGCTGGATCAGAAATGGAGCAGCAGGGTCTCAAACCGATGCCCATTAGGGATGCCCGTCACTGCAGATGGAGGCTTACTTTCTTTTTTTCTTTTCTTTTCTTTTTTTTTTTTTTTTTTTTTTTTTTTTTTTTTTTTTTTTGACAGGCAGAGTGGACAGTGAGAGAGAGACAGAGAGAAAGGTCTTCCTTTTGCCGTTGGTTCACCCTCCAATGGCCGCCGCGGTAGGCGCGCTGCAGCCGGCGCACCGCGCTGATCCGATGGCAGGAGCCAGGTGCTTCTCCTGGTCTCCCATGGGGTGCAGGGCCCAACCACTTGGGCCATCTGGAGGCTTACTTTCTACACCAAAATGTCTGCCCCGCTATAAGAACATTTATTTATTTTATTATTATTTTTTTTTTTTTTGACAGGCAGAGTGGACAGGGAGAGAGAGAGACAGAGAGAAAGGTCTTCCTGTACCGTTGGTTCACCCTCCAATGGCTGTTGCGGCCGGCACGCTGCGGCTGGCGCACCACGCTGATCCGAAGGCAGGAGCCAGGTGCTTCTCCTGGTCTCCCATGGGGTACAGGGCCCAAGCACTTGGGCCATCCTCCACTGCACTCCCGGACCACAGCAGAGAGCTGGCCTGGAAGAGGGGCAACCAGGACTAGAACCCGGTGTGCTGGCGCCGCAGACGGAGGATTAGCCTATTGAGCCGCGGCACCGGCATAAGAACATTTTAAAGTCTTGCCATTCTGAATAAATTATGCTATCCCAGAAGCCATTTTCGTTAGGACTTTGGCTTCACACTAAAGATACTATTGATCATTGGAGACCGCACTCACCTAGTATGATTAGACTAGCATCTAAATCTTAAAATAACACATCCCAAGGACACTTTTTGTTGTCTGGTAACTTTATTGCAAAACAAACAAACAAAAAAAAAAAAAACCCAAACCTAAAAGTCCTAAAATGCAATCAATTACCATTAATTTTAATGGCCAAAAAGTACGGAACAGAAAAGAGTCACAGCCATCAAGAAAATTGACCTCAGAGAGCCTGCCTGCCAGGAACACTGAAGGCAGCAGTCCACAGATGGTGCAGATGAGTGCGATTACCAAGCCATGCAGATTCACATATAAACATAATTTCACTCTCAGCCTAATTACACTTGGTTGGAGGATTTGGAAATATGGCCTGTGGCTATGTTCCGCAATAAGGTCATATACCAACACAAATATTTCTTAGTAAATAGAAAGTAATTTGGATATTACTCAGTTCAAAATTGGTGAAGGGGCAGATGTTCAGTGCCTGGGTTCAAGTCCCAGCTCTGCTCCTGATTCCAGCTTCCTGCAAATGAGCACCCTGCAAAGGACCAGGTGATAGCTCAGGCAGTCAGGTTCCTGTCACCCATGTGGGATATCCAGATTGAGTTTGGGCCGCTGGCTTTGGCATGGCTCAGCCAGGGCTGATGTGGTCATTGGGCAGTACATCAGCAGATGGGAATTCACTCTGTCTCTTTGCTTCTCTCTCTCTCCAACTCTGCCTTTTAAAAAATACAAATAAATAATAATTTAGAAAAAGAATTTGTGAAGACTGAAAAATCTAACTTGGGGGTTGAAAACAAAAGTATATCAATAATAATGTATTATTTTTTGAAAAACTACAATGCCATAGCTTTATCCAAGAATAAATTTGCTTTTCCATATATTTGTATTTTCCAGATAAGCTAAATAGATCCCATTTAGTATTTCAATGTTTTGTCTCACATGGCTGATGTTTATCTAACTTATTATGCGTATTCCTCCTGGACCTACTGAGGAGAGTAACTTAGTAGTTTTGAGATGGTTCGAAGGCACCATCATGAATATCCAGTACTGAGCACTGCAGTAATACATGATCCTCATAGGAGACAAGCTTATGGCAATGGTCATGGACTTTAAGGTCTTATGTCACATCTGCATGGTTTTTTATTTGCTACAAACCAATATTTCTTCCTAAAGTTAGTGCACCTGTCTCTACAAGCCTGTTCCTCTAATGTGTTTTCTTTTAATGTCCAAAAATAAGAAGCTAAAACATAACAAGCATGCATGTTAATATTGCACATAATATAAAAATGAACATTCTGGGAAAGGGAACAGAGCTGACCGTCTTGAGTTTATAAATTTGTTATCCTTATGGATTTCATTTTTGACAGGTTAAAGTTCTGAAAGTTTTTGCTTATTTTAGTTTTTCAGTTGTAGTCTGAAAATTTCTGGAGAGAAGCGCTTTAATGTTGTGACCTTTACATAGGTGATGTACCCTGAACCGTAGGCATATTCCATAACTTTCAGAAGTGACAGCTTTGTGCCTCATCCATTACTTTCCCACAAGACAAAGAACCTGAGGGTAATTCTCTAATGTTAAAAAATTCAGCCTTAATATTATTTTTATCAATCTGATAGGTAACAGTACCTCTGTGCATTTTTATTTTAATATTGAAAAGTTCAACCACATTTGTATGTGTTTAAGAACAATTTGTAAAATACAGGGGAGGCATTTAGCCTTGTGGTTAAGATGACCCATGTTCCCCATCGGAGTACCTGGGTGTGATAACTGGCTTCAGCTCAGGATTCCAGATTCATGGTTATACAAACTCTGGGAAGATAATGGTGATGGCTCAAGTAGTTATGTGCTAATGCACCCGGCAGGCAGCAAATGATGGCGCAGGTACTTGGGTCCTTACCACACATGTAGGAGGACTTGGTGGAGTTCTAGGCTCTTGCCTTTGACCTGACCCAGCCTAACCTTTTATGAGCATTTGAGAAGTGAACTAATAGATGGGAGCCCCCCCCATCTGCCTTTAAAATAAATATTTTTAACAAGATAAAATACATAAATATACACATATTATATATATGTATCTGTATATGTTACATATACAATGCAGTCATAAATTTTGCACATATAAATATGTATATGTAAAGCTGAAAAATTAAGACTATATTGTATATGTTTACGTATGAACATGTTTAAAATTTCCATATCTCCCTGAAATTTTAAAGTTTCATTTTTACTTTTAGTTGAATCCATCTAGATTTTATTTAGATTTGAAGTACAAAGTATGAATTTTCTTCATTTTGTTGAATATGTGGACATCCTGTTCTCCCAACACCAGTTATTGCTTACTGAAAAATTTTTCTTAACCCACATTTAAAATGACATTTTAAAATGTCAAATTTTGCTGGCGCCACGGCTCACTAGGCTCATCCTCTGCCTGCGGCGCTGGCACACCGGGTTCTAGTCCCGGTCGGGGCGCCGGATTCTGTCCCGGTTGCTCCTCTTCCAGTCCAGCTCTCGGCTATGGCCTGGGAGTGCAGTGGAGGATGGCCCAAGTGCTTGGGCCCTGCACCCCATGGGAGACCAGGAGAAGCACCTGGCTCCTGGCTTCGGATCAGTGCAGTGTGCCGGCCGCAGCGCGCCAGCAGCAGCGGCCATTGGAGGGTGAACCAACGGTAAAGGAAGACCTTTCTCTCTGTCTCTGTCTCTCCCTGTCCACTCTGCCTGTCAAAAAAAAAAAAAGTCAAATTTTATTTTATACTAAATTATATTTCAATCCTCTCAATTAAAATTACTGTAGCTTTTTAATGTATTTTAGTATCCCATCACTGTTGGTTTTTTAATTTTATTTCTTTATTTGAGAGGCAGAGAGCCTCCATCCATTGGTTCATTCCTCAGATTCCCTTGGACTGGGCCAATTTGACTCATTTCAGGTCTTACACATGGGTGGCAGGAACACAATTACTTGAGTCATTACCACGTCCTCCCAGGATCTGCATTAGCAGGAAGCTGGAGTCAGGTGCTACAGGTGGGTATTCAACCCAGAAACTCTATTATGGGATGGGAGCACTCCAACAAAAGTCAGGGACATCCCATTTGGGGTCTTAACTACTAGGACAAACACCCACCCCCCATTCATTTTCTTTATTCTCAGAATCTTGTTAGCTGTTTTTGCTGCTTAATTTTTTCTACATGAATTTTAGCATTTTTCCTAATTATTTATTTATTTTAAAAGATTTATTTTGAAAGGCAGAGCCTGATAGAGAGGGAGAGACAGAAAGATCTTTTGAATGCTCCTACACTCCCAAAATGGTCGCAGTGGCCCGGGGCTAGATCAGGTCAAAGCCAGGAGCCTGGAACTCTATTCTGGTCTCCCACATGGATGCCAGGGACCCATGCACTTGGGCAATGTGCTGCTGCTTTCCCAGAAGCATTAGCAAGGAGCTGGATCAGAAGTGGAACAGCTGGGTCTCGAACCAGTACTCATATGGAATGCTGTTTTCCAGTAGTGGCTTAACCCTATGTTCCACAACACCAGCCCCTATTTTTTTTTTTTTAATTTATTTATTTTGTTTGAAAGAGATACAGAGTGAAAGGGAGAGACAGAGAAATCTTCCATCTATTACTTCACTCCCCGGATGGCTACAATGACCAACGCTGTGCCAGACCCAAACCAGGAGCTTCATTGGGGTCTCCCACATGGGTGGCAGGGACCCAAACTCTTGGACCATCTTCTGCTGCTTTCCCGGGCAATTATGAGGAAGCTGGATTGGAATTGGAACAGCCGGGGCACAAACCAATGCCCATATGGGATGCTGGCATCACAGGCGGCAGCTTTACTCACTAAGCCACAAGGCCAGCCCTGGGCCCCTATTTTTTTTAAAGGTACTAGTTTTGTTGAAATCACATTAAATATGACATAAAATCGGGAGAACAGAATTAACAATAAGGTATCAATTTCCATTTATCTTTTCCAAGTTGTCCATCTCACAATTACTGTAAATGATTTACAGGTTTTTTGTTTCAACCAGGATCCAAATAAAACTCAGGCATTGTCAATGTGTTGATGTGTCTTTCAAATCTTTTAAGCCAGCTGTCTCTCTGCTTCCCAGATTCTCACTACCATTTATTCCTTCATTTGTTTGTTGACATTGGATCAATCTAACCTGTGGATTCTCCCATAATTTGAGTCTTGCTGATTGTACCCCATAGTACTGTTAAACATGTTCTTGTATCCTTATTTTGAAAAGGATGTTACATAAGAGATGAAGTATTCTTGTTTGTTTGTTTTTTTGCCATCTTTCCTCAGAAGCATTTTAACTTTTCTTTGGAAAGGTATTTCTTATTTATTTTTTAGTGTATTCCTAGGGCTGTGAATGATATAATCTCTGTGGAGGCAATTTGGCTGTACTTACCAAATTACAAGTGCATGTATCTTTTGACCTAGCAATTTAACTTCTAGGAATCTTTCCTGCAGAGATAATTACACGCCTATGAAATGACATATTTATAAAATTACTCATTGCAGTATTTTTTGTAATAACAAAAGTTTGCAATAATCTAAATTCCCTTTGGTAGGAGACAAATTAAATAAATTATGGCATATCCATACAGGGAAATGCTGTGAAACTGATCACAAAGAAAATGAGGAAATTCTTTATGTAATGATAGGAAGTAGACGCCAACGTATGTTGCCAAATGGAAAAAGGAGAGTGAAAATCAGTGAATATAAAATGTTTCCTATTATTTCTGGAAGAAAGGAGGTAATACATACAGTGTGTATGCATCATGAGTTATCTTTGGAAATAGCGTTGGTTGATTCCATCAAGGAGAAACAGGGCTAACAAGACAAGGAAATATAGAAAAAGATGTGCTTCTTAATACCTGTTGAGTTTTGTACTTTATCAATGTTTTACCTATTTAACTCTTCTTAGTAAAAAAATAAATAAATCCATGTACAGAAATGTATTAAATGGTAGCTTAAAATCCCAAGTAACATGTTTTACACTTAAGATTTATTACGGCATTATTTAGCGGTAGAATCAGTATATTAAGGGGAATAAGATTTTATCCAAACATTAAGGGATACCTTGCTAGCAAGTAAGACAATCTAAAGTGGAGATGGACAGCTCTTGGATCACACGTGGATTTTAGCACAGTCTTGTATTTAATTCCTGCATTAAAGTAGTGGAAACAAACCGTACAATCTCTAAGTCGTATCCACCAAAACAGCATAGTGTAGTTACGTGGTGTGGACTTTGAAAACATCAGATGAAAGTTCAGGTCTTCTAAACTTGGTAGTTTTCAGTTTCTTAATCTACATAATGGGATTACCTCCATGTACCTACAGACTTGTCATCGGGATTAGCAATCAAATGATATTTAGGGGCCTTGTCTATTATTTTATTATTCCAGCTCTAGAATACCATTATTAAATGATCTCTAGGGAGAAAATTGAGATCAAAGGATATATTTTATGAGAACTCTCTTTTGATTTTGCAATTTAGACATGTTTATGGTATTTTCAAATTTTATTAAAATTTCTTAGATCTTCTTCCTCAAGGCATTCACATATGAACTCTGTATGCAATACTGGAAATGAAAAAATATGGCAGTTTTTTTGTGGGGACAGAATACCCAACTGGGTTTACTCTAAGTCCTTATCTTGGTATGAGAGAGGATTCAAAGCAGAAACATAGATTAAGTGCAAGACCAAGATTTATTTAAATAAATAGAACACATTCAGACAGGAATATGGACAGTGGGAAGCGTGGTGTCCACTGCTGCTGTGCTCACTGAAGCTCCAGCTATCGCTTTATCAGGTAGGACGTAGTGCCCTCCGTACATATGGGGTGGAATGTGGGCAAGGCTTCAGTTCAAGTGGTGATGGTGGCATCTCCACGTGGAGCTCAGCATATACACGTGGTGGGAATGTCATCCTGTGTATGATGAGGAAGTAAGGCTCGGGTTGTGCCAAGCTGGCAGCCATGTTGTGTCGGCATGGAAATCGGGGTTTTGGAGGTTCGTGTCCCTGGCAAGGAGACTGCCGCTTTCTCTCAGCTCCTTTTCCATGAACTCCCTGCCTAGCCCACATCGGTATCTCCCATCCTGTTTGGATGACCTGTCCCATACTAATCTGGAATTGACTTTGACTCTCACTGTTTTTTCTTATTAAGAATATGAAACGGTATATTTAAATACAGATCTATATTTTGTCACTATCTATAATCCGTGATGCTCATGACAAACTGATGCGCATTTTCTGTGGGGTCAATTATCTGTATTTTTAAAAAACATCAACTCCAGGAAATTCATTCTGCCTAGAGGTTAAGGGGCTGGTTAAGATGCCCGTGTCCTACAGTAGAATGCCTGGGTTTGATTCCTAGTTCCAATTCTTGACTCCAGCTTCCTGCCAGTGCAGTCCCTGGCAGGCAGTTGTTTTGGCTCAAATAATAAGGTTTTTGCCACCTATGTGAGAGAGCGGAATTGAATGTAAGCCAATTGTAGGCATTTGGGGCATGAACCATCAGGGAGAAGTTCTCTGTCTCTATCACTCTCAAATAAATATTTTTTCAAAGTTAAGCCAGAGAACTTTCATTTTATTAAAATTTCCTTATACACAAATCACATCACATGATAAACTCTGACATACATCTTAAAATCTTATTCTCTGAAATTTCTCTGGCACAACTAGGTTCCATTTTAGATAAGCTTAAGCTGCTTATATGTAAGAAGCAATCAAAAAGTTAAAAAAAATAAATAGACTTCTTCCAGTGATAATGTAAGAGGGAAAGCAGCGCGTCCTGGCAGTGTGCCCGGGTTGTGGGCACTGGTGCTCACAAGACAGGATCCATCAGCTAGCCCCAATCTGCCTGTGCAATGAGGGGAAAACCTTAAAGTGCTTATATAAGGAGCTTGATAACGGATTCCTATCAGTGAGGACTGTTACTGTATGAGATTCAAAAGAAAATAATGAAATCTATTTCTCTAAAGATCTCGGAAGAGTGGCCCATTTCCAGTTGTGCTGCCTTAGACTTGTTCTCTGCTTACCCAACGTGAACGCTGCTGACCTCTTGACACCTCTTCCTGCATACTTTTTAAAAGTTACTCCTGTATTTTCAGCACTGTTCTGGAAAATCGCAGGGAAATGTTACCAGGATGTTTTCATAGAGCCTTTTTGTCTCTACTTATGTTTTGCTTGCTTGCTCACACTCTGCAATAGAAATCACAAGTTGCCTTTGCAGTCACTTGATGATGAGCAGCAGGAAGAAACCAGGGTACTCTCTGGAAATCCCCTTATTACAATGTGTAGGCAGGTCTATAAATAGAACTAGCAGGCAGATACTTTCAGGTAGCACTAACATAACATTAGTCAGTGTCAGGGACATATTTAATTACAAGTTTGGGGGGGGGTTAAAACACTAAGCAATAAAATTATTTTTCAACACATTTTTTCTTTCACATTCCTGACAGTGTGTGGTTGTGCTAAAGACCTTCAAAATGCAATGTACGTAACTCAATTTCCCCAAAGTTAAAAAAAAAAAAAGTGTGAGCAAAGAGTATCTTTGTGACTAAGGAAGAACCACGTAATTTAGGCTGGTGTTCTATATCAATGAGGAAGTTCTTTCTGTCAATTTCTAGCATTTCCTGGACAGGTGAAGTGAAAAGAATTCTTAGAGGAAATCATAATAAAGAATGTTTCCAGATTTCTAAATTAATAATGCATTCTGTAAATCATCAAAACAACCATAGGACAAATGAAATAGCAAATGACATATGAAAATGCTAATACGTTTAACAGGCAGCAAACACTCAGTACCAGGTTGAGGCATGCAAAGTTACTAATATTTGATCACTTTGACTGACTTAAATAAAGGAGGGATGCAGGGAGGGAGGAAGGAAAATGAAGGGAGGGAAGGAGGGAGAGAAGGAGAGAGAAGAGGAAGGGAGAAAAAAAGAAGAGGAAGAGAGGGAGGGAGGAAAGAAAGAGGATGGATGGATGGACGGAGGGGAAATAACCAGAGGGAAGGGAAGGGGAAGGGAGGGGAGGGAGAAGAAAGGAGTGGAGAGGGAGGGAGAAAAGAAAGAGGGAAGAAGGAGGGAGGAGGGAACCCTCCATATGTATAACCAAAATCTAGTTTGATATGAGACACTTTGGTGTGGGTAGCTGACAGCCCCATACACACTGTCCTCTATTGAGATACTATGTTATGGTAGTGTGGTTCTCAGTATTTTTAAATTGACAGTGAATGCTCTAAAAAAAGTCTTTCTGTGAAAATTTGATTTTCTTCAAATTTGTGCGCTAATACATTCTCAGAAAATTTTGCCTCATTCCCCAGCTCTTCAGGATACAGCCAAGTGTCACTTTACCACTTGAAGATGTGACAAGCTACAACTCCTTCCATTAGCAAAATAATTGAAAAGTGAGTGACCTCACATCTGAGTATTTTTAGATTTTCAGGAACGTGGCCAACACTGAAAGATTTTATTATACAAGCAACATTTCAATTATGAAAAATCAGAACGTCCATTTTTTTAAAAAAATCTGAATGAAAAGCTGAATATCTGTGTGACACATATAGGAAAATGCCACAAAAATCAATTATGTCATCCTTTTGTCTTCTGTATCCTTAGTACCTAGCACAGGGGCTAGCCTATAGTTGGCAAGGATATCTATATTTAATGAATGAAATAATGGAGTGAATGAAATTCTAAGTATTGCATTCACAATTCAGTATTTCTTTAGCTAAGAAGTACTGCACAAGAAGTTTTTCGGTAACAGTGACTCCCTTTCTCACCTATAAAGATGAGGCAGAGGCCAGCGCCATGGCTCAATAGGCTAATCCTCCGCCTGCAGTGCCGGCATACCGGGTTCTAGTCCTGGTCAGGGCGCCGGATTCTGTCCCGGTTGCCCCTCTTCCTGGCCAGCTCTCTGCTGTGGCCCAGGAGTTCAGTGGAGGATGGCCCAAGTGCTTGGGCCCTGCACCCCATGGGAGACCAGGAGAAGAACCTGGCTCCTGCCTTTGGATCAGCGTGGTGGGCCGATCACAGCGCCCTGGCCGCGGCGGCCATTGGAGGGTGAACCAATGGCAAATGGAAGACCTTTCTCTCTCTCACTGTCCACTCTGCCTGTCAAAAAAAAAAAAAAAAAAAAAAAAAAAAAAAAAGATGAGGCAGACAAGATGTTTCCAGCAAGAAGAACATCCCACAGTCTTGTAGAAAGCAAAGCCCATTGCCTGAGGGAGGAACAAACAATAGAGGTTTCTTAAACCCTGAAAGGGAAAATTAGGACCATTAATGCCTTGGCTTAGTTCCATAATGGTCTTGATTAATGATGAGTTTTTATTCATCTCTCTGAAACTACTGGCAGAAATTTTGTCGTAGGGCTTGTGTGTCACTTGGTTAGCTGTTCTGACACAAATCCAAAGGAAATCACTTACTGGCAAGTACAAATTCCCCCAGGTTATGCCAAAGAGAATTATTCATTACCATTTTAGGGATGGTCCAAATCACATTTCCAGTAGGATGGGGGACTAGCCAGCTCAGTAGGTTTTGTTGGCTCTGACTTTATGTTCCCTAGTAATCACCTGCTTTAACCAAAAGCCTTTGGAGTTCAAACCGGAGCCCTTCTATTATTTGAAATCTCCTGAAGAAAGTTTGTTTTTAAATTAAAAAAAAAAAAAAAAAACTCTCATTGCCTCTTTAGTCCAGTTGTAAGAATCCTTGCTAGATAAGCTTAGCAAAAATCCTTCACCCTTACTCTGATCAGATTTCTCATTCCCCAAGCCTCATATATTACTACCCTGGGCTGCCTCCACCCAGCGTCCTCTGAAGTCAGGGTAGGCAGAATTGCCCCTACTTCTGATGCTTTGCATCTCTGACCTCTTCCCTGCTCCTTGGCTATAACACCCCGCTTGTTCAGTGTTTGGAGTTATCCTCAGCCTCTGCACTACTGCAAAACCCCCATTGCAGTCGTCCTTCTTGAACAAACTCTCTCTTACAGTTCTTAGTACATTTCAAGAATAATTATTTCTTTACCAACATTATTCTGAGTTTTTATTTATTTCAAGTGTTTTTTTTTTATTTGTTTTCATCTACTTTGAAAGAGTGAAGAGGGAGAGAGAAAGAGAGAGGTCTTCCATCTACTGTACATTCCCAAATGCCTGCACTATCCATGGCTGGGCCAGGTCAAAGCCAGGAGTCTGCAACTCTATCCCAGTTGGCAGATCCTCAAACACTTAAGCCATCATATCCTGCCTCCCAGGCTGCATAAGCAGGAAGCTGGATTGGAAGCCGAGTAGCCTGGACTTGAACTGACATTAAGATATGAGAAGCAGATGTCCCAAGTGGCAGTTTCACCCGCTGTGCCATAGTGCCTGCACTATTCTAACTTTTTAAAGAACACAAAGTAATTCAGTATTTTAACTTTTAATTTTTGAAACTTCGTATGGTCTAAGATAGGAAAAGGCTTGACCAGAGATATATTTATTTTGTTTCTAATTGTTGAGTCAGAACAATTTCCCAAGAGGTTATTATAGTAGTAAAACATCTTTAAGATTTACAGCCTTTGTCTGCCACTAAACAGGTGATGTTGCAGCCCAGGGCGGCTCCTACAAAAACTCAAAAATTTAGAAGTCTCAGGCACTTCCAAAGAAAGGGTGACTTTTCTTCTGTGCCACAGTTCATCTTCAATTAGGCTCCTACTGATGCGGGGACACTGAAACAGTGTAGTAAACACACACCAGGGAAGAGCGTCTGGTGCTGTTATTAAGCAGTTGCCTGGGCTGCAGCACCTCCCATATCAGAGTGCTTAGATTTGACTCCTGTCTCACTTCTGATTGCAGCTTTCTGCTAATGCACACTCTGGGAGGCAGCAGGTAATGGCTCTAGTTCTTAAGTCTCTGCCACCCACCTGGGAGATTCAGATTGAGTTCATGGCATTAGTCTGACACATCTCCAGCTATCAGGGTCATTTGGGGAATGAACTGGCAGATGGGAAATGCCTTTCGGATGCTCTTGTTTTTCCTTTCAGGTAACATAAATAAATAATAATTTGAAAAAATATGTATATCAAAGTATTGTAGAAATTCTGGGGTTTTTTGGCACCTTATTTCCTTGGTTGTTTCCTTACATTCCCAAGACTGACCTAAATAGGCAGATCACCAGGCCTGACTATGCTCTTTTAGAAATGCAATACAAAATTGGAATTTTTCTCTTGTAATGCAGTGAGATCACTGCTGGTTGCTGTTAATCAGTAAGTCACAGCTACAGAGTTCTACCACATCACTTTGGGCTATCTCTGGTATGGAACCAATTAGCCAGTAATTAAGGAATGCCTAGTGCTTAAGAAAAGGCCTACATTTCAGTTCCTTTCTACTCTGATCATTGGATTATCCCATAAAAACAAAAACATTATTGGAAAGAAAAATTTCTAGTTCTAAGGATTTATAAAATCAGTTAAAGGGGCTGGCGCTGCGGCTCAACAGGTTAATCCTCCGCCTTGCGGCGCCGGCACACCGGGTTCTAGTCCCAGTCGGGGCGCCAGATTCTGTCCCGGTTGCCCCTCTTCCAGGCCAGCTCTCTGCTGTGGCCCGGGAGTGCAGTGGAGGATGGCCCAAGTGCTTGGGCCCTGCACCCCATGGGAGACCAGGAGAAGCACCTGGCTCCTGCCATCGGATCAGCGCGGTGCGCCGGCCACAGTGTGCCGGCCGCGGCAGCCATTGGAGGGTGAACCAACGGCAAAGGAAGACCTTTCTCTCTGTCTCTCTCTCTCCCTGTCCACTCTGCCTGTCAAAAAAAAAAAAAATCAGTTAAAGGACAATTTTTTTTTGACAGGCAGAGTTAGACAGTGAGAGAGACATAGAGAAAGGTCTTCCTTCCGTTGGTTTACCCCACAAATGGCCTTTATGGCCGGCGCGCTGCACCGATCCGAAGCCAGGAGCCAGGTACTTCCTCCTGGTCTCCCATGCAGGTGCAGGGCCCAAGCACTTGGCCCATCCTCCACTGCCTTCCCAGGCCACAGCAGAGAGCTGGACTGGAAGAGGAGCAACCAGGACAGAACAGGCGCCCTGACCGGAACTAGAACCCAGTGTGCTGGCGCCGCAAGGCAGAGGATTAGCCTAATGAGCTGCGGCACCGGCATAAGAACATTTATTTTTAATAGGTTATAATCTTGACTTTCATGCAAATAAAAGTGAACATGTGTCAAATATTTCATTTAGCTTATTAATGAGAGAACCAATAAGATGTATGATGAATTAAGCTGAGAATCTAAAAGGCATACAAGCATGTAAGCCTACCAGAAATAACACAATTAATTTGCTTAATAGATGCAAAATTGGTCAATATCCACAGGACAGTAATAAGTTGCATTCTACCATAGGTGTGTGATGTTCATTTTAGTAGAAAAGAATTTTTTCCATCACTATCAGCCTTCTGCAACTTAGGAAGTTGTAAAATCGTTCAAAGGAAGAATGCAGAGCGGAGTCAGACAAGTCAGAAGTGTATTTTGGGGGCTGACATGGTGGCACCATGGCTTAAGCTGCTGCCTGCAACACTGCCATCCCATATGAACACAAGTTCAAGTCCCAATTGCAACACCTCTGATCCAGCTCTCTGCTAATATACCTGAGGAGGCAACAGAAGATGACCTAGGTACTTGGGCCCTGTCACCCACTTGAGAGACCCAGATGGAGTTTCTGGTTCCTGGGTTTGGCCTGGCCCAGCCCCGTCTGTTGTGACTATTTGGAGAATGAACCAGAGGATGGAAGCTCTCTCTCTCTCTCTCCCCACCTCTCTCTACCTTCCTCCCTCCCTCCCTCCCTCATTTCTGCCTCATAATTCTGCCTTTCAAATAAAGTAAATCATTAAAAAAAGAAAAAAAGAAAGTGTATGTTTTTCAGACAATGCCATTTACTATCCAAAACACTCAGTCATCATCTTGGCCCATTTCCAAGTCTTTCATAACTTTTCCTGTTAAATTACATCCTTTTTTTTTAAAACTTTTATTTAATGAATACAAATTTCCAAAGTACAGCTTATGGATTACAATGGCTTTCCCAGCCCCCCATAACTTCCCTCCCACCCGCAACCCTCCCCTTTCCTGCTCCCTCTCCCCTTCCATTCATATCAAGATTCATTTTCAATTTTCTTTATATACAGAAGATCAGTTTAGTATATAGTAAGTAAAGATTTCAACAGTTTGCCCCCACATAGTAACACAAAGTGAAAAATACTGTTGGAGTACTAGTTATAGCATTAAATCACAATGTACAGCACATTAAGGACAGAGATCCTACATGATATTTTTAAAAAATTGATTAATGTTCTATGCAATTTCCAATTTAAAACCAAGTTTTTTTTCATTTTCAATTATCTTTATATATGGAAGATCAATTCAGTATACACTAAGTAAGGATTTCATCAGTTTGCACCCACACCGAAACACAAAGTGTAAAAATACTGTTTCAGTACTAGTTATAGCATTACTTCACATCTTCAGTTCACAATTGATCACACTGATAGGTCTAAGAGTCAAAGGGATCACACAAACAAAACTAGTGTCTGCTAATACTAACTGATAGAATCAAAAAGGGAGAGAACGATCCAACATGGGAAGCGGGAGACACAGCAGACCCATAGAATAGCAGAAGTCCTAAATAGCACTCTGGCCTCAGAATCAGCCCTTAAGGCATTTGGATCTGGCTGAAGAGCCCATGAGAGTATTGTAGGGATGGAAAGCCGAGACACCCTGGAAAAAAAAAGAAGAAGACCTAAATGAAAGATCTCTGCGAGTGAGATCCCAGTGGAAAGAAACGGGGCCATCAAAGAAGGAGGTACCTTTCTCTGAAGGGAGGAGAGAACTTCCACTTTGACTATGACCCTATCGGAATAAGATCAAAGTTGGCGAAGCCTAAAGGCTTCCATAGCCTGGCAACTCATGACTAGAGCCTAGGAAGATTACTGACGCCATAAACAAGAGTGTCAAATTGTTAAATCAACAACAGGAGTCACTGTGTACTTTCGTCCCATGTGGGATCTGTCCTTAATGTGTTGTCCAATGTGAAGTAATGCAATAACTAGTACTGAAACATCCTTTTTTTAAATATTTGTTTGTTTATTTAAAAGGCAGCATGACTGAGAGAAGGAGAGACAGAGAAAGAGTGAGAAATATCTTCCATCCATTAGTTCACTCCCCAAATTCCTGCAACAGCCACATAATCTGCTTTGCCATAACACCCACTGGTTTATAAGTTACTCTCTACATGGTTCTGCCCTTTTGATTTATCTAGCCATTTGCTCAAGGTCACCTCATTTGAGAGATACTCAAAGAACATTTCTTTTTGCTTAATTCAGTAGTTCAGAGAGAAATAACATAAACATGTACCCTATTGAAAACTGCAAGTTAAGAGTGTGTGGGCTGTGAGGCTAGAGACAAATGTGAAAAAAGAAGAAAGGATCAAATCAAGGACATTTGAACTTACCCTATGGAGATTTGGCTGACTGACTGGCTTGGTTTGAAGCAGATTGACAATAGACAGACTAACAGGAGAAAAGCTGTGAAGAAATTTATTAGTGTGCATATGCACAAAAACCAAACAAAGTATGAGAAATCAAAAAAAAGCTAGAAGCTTGAGGCTTATATCTCCACTTCACTGGGGAGAGAGATGTGGGAGAATCAGGTGGCTTAGAGAAATAGTAAATGATTTGGGGGAGATGCATGGATGGAAGAGATGCAGATTAACTTGGAGAATGATTCCCTTTGAAATTTGAATGAGCCGTAGAGGCTGACAGTATTTTTGGACAGTCAGTCCAAGTCTGGGTACATTCCTTGGTCTTCTTTCTGAGATGGAGAATGACATTTCAGAGACAGGAAGGCACAGAAGGCAGTTGTGTTCCCTGCGGTGGGTCTGGTCTTAAGGCAGATAACATTACTCCTCATGTAGGATCTCTGTCCTTTTGTGCTGTACATTGTGATTTAATGATATAACTAGTACTCAAAGAGTATTTTTCACTTTGTGTTTCTATGTGGGTGCAAACTGTTGAAATCTTTACTTAATATATGCTAAACTGATCTTCTGTATATAAAGAGAATTGAAAGTGAATCTTGATGTGAATGGAAGGGGAGAGGGAGCAGGAGAGGGGAAGGTTGTGGGTGGGAGGGAAGTTATGGGGGGGGGGAAGCCATTGTAGTCCATAAGCTGTACTTTGGAAATTTATATTCATTAAATAAAAGTTAAAAAAAAAACTGTCAGTAAAAAAAGAAAAAAAGGCAAATAACAAAATATCAAAATGAAGGCTCTTCCATCATAGGTGGTTTTCAAAGAACCTTCAATTTAAACCAACACACCAAGGTGCCATATTTTGGGGTACTATTTTCTGAGCACTAACAATATCCTAGTTTTATTGATGTGATTACAGAATTAAACCTCTTTGTTGTCTTTTTCTCTTGGTTTTGACCCATTGGTTTTATGAAACATCTCAATTTAGAAACAGTTTTTGGGAAGAAAGAAAATTTAAAATAGAAAAAAATCTGCACTTCTTAAAAAAAAAAGAAAAGAAGAGGCATATATTTATTTATACCATGATGTGTTACCCCTTTGGTAAGCAAAAGTTTAAATTTAAACCTTCTTAACATTCTTCTGATTCACTTTTGCCCATCATTCATCATGCTCATGACATGATACTTTCATAATGCATTTTCTGATTGAAACCCTTTTAGTGCCTTTGTGATTGAAAATGTAATCATAGGCAGTTCAAAAAATCCTGGGATATTCTCTACATTTCCATTTGATTATTTGTGTAATCCACCCCCACACTCTACCCTACACACACATTTCAACTTAATTATGTACCTGAGGTTATACAGCTAATTTTCAAAATCATCAGGAAGCTCTGACAGTTTAGCACCTGAGCAATCGTCCTCCTGAGTCACTCATCCTTTGTCGCTTTGAGAACTGTGATTTATTCTGAGAGATTGGCAAATTCTCAGCCTTTAACTGTACTGCTTGGCATCTAACAGATAGTCCTTTTGTGTATCCCAAGGACAAAAATTTTATCTACTTGCACAGATTTATCTATTTGCATGTGTCTTCTATTCTTGGATCCTTTGTAAAATATGTGGTTGTTGTTTTGCAAGAAAATCAGTTGGATCCTTTCTTGAGTGATGAATATTTGCATTGCTTACCGTAAATTTACATCCTCTATGACCCTTTCTGTTCTCTTCTGTATACACAGAATGTCCTAGTGAGGATAGTTCCAGATTCAAGTGTAAGGAAAAACTCATCTGTGAGGCAGCACCACTAAGTCAACCGAGGAACACAGTTAAACAAATAGCCTAAAGCTCACACCTGCTGGGGCCATGACACTTGCACAGGAAATGACAGCTGTGTCACAGCTTCCCTCTGTACTTGAGGACTCACTAGCTTCTGTGGACATTGATAATCAAATTTATTCCAATTTCAGAAAAGTTAAAAATGAGGGAGGGATGAAGCGCCATTCGCAGTACAACTGAGGAAATTTACTAAATTATAGGTTGCTAAAGCGCAGATTGTTTCAAAAGGTGCTGGTGTTTTGTTTTGTTTTGTTTTGTTTTTTTTTTGCTTGAAAACTTCTTTGCCTTATTTCCCGCCTCACTGCTGCTGACCAAAACTTAAACCTTTCTCTCAGTAAAGTAAGAAAATACGGTGTGCACCTTGTTTGTGCTTTCACCAAGTGCACTAGTACTAACTGAAGTTAAAGCAATGCTTTACAAAGTTAGAGAGGAACACACCTATCAGTCCTAAAGTTCTTACCAAAATACGGCAAACTGAAAAAAGACTAGTGAATTGCATGCGTCCAAATATACCCACTTTATAATTTTTCTTAAAATATTTATTTATTTATTTGAAAGTCAGAGTTACACAGAGAGAAGGAGAGGCAGAGAGAGAGAGAGGTCGTCCATCCTCTGGTCCCCAGTTGGCTGCAAGGGCCAGAGCTGCGCCGTTCTGAAGCCAGGAGCCAGGAGCTTCCTCCAGGTCTCCCACATGGTGCAGGGGTCCAAGGCCTTGGGCCATCTTCTACTGCTTTCCCAGGCCATAGCAGAGAGCTGGATCAGAAATGGCACAGCCAGGTTTTGAACCAGCGCCCAAATGGGATGCCGGCACTGCAGGCGGTAGCTTTACCCACTGTACCACAGTGCCAGCCCCTAAATATACCCCCTTTAAAGGTCTTATTTTCATGTTGAAATGTTCATTGTTTTATGTGATTGAAATAGGTGTTGTTTTCATTATTTTTCTTACTCCTACTCCAGTACACTGACTTGATAAAATGAAAATTTAGGAGCTGTATGTTGATTCCTTCAATCAAAGGAACTGCTAGTCCTTTGCATGCAAAAAAAAAAAAAAAAGTCTGAAAATTCACAGGCAGAAGGACTTCAAACTAATATTATTTATTTTAGGTATTTCTTTTTAGTTATTTCTTATGGCTTTTTTTTTTAGCAGTAAAAAGACCTCCTTCAGTCATTTTTCTCAATTACTGAAATTCAACTTACAATTAAAAAAAACTTTAAATAGTTGGGTGATCAGGAAAGCCTGATGGAGTAATGAATAATCAATCTCCATAAGATTAACCTTCAGGCAAATTGAAAAAAAAACTATCTTTTTAGGGTGTTAATTTTTAGTTTTGTGATTTCTTGTACCTCAGTTACAATATTTAGTTCCCTACTTTAGTAAGTATTTTCAGAAGTATTTTATACAATGAGGGTACTTCAAAAAGCTGTGGAAAATGGAATTAAAAGATAAATTTATTTTGGTGCAAAAAAATTGAAATCCATCCATCCATACATACAAGAAGTTTATAGAAAATATACATGAAAAAAACTGCAGATTCCAAATTTTTTTGTGCCAAAATAAACCTCTGTTTTGAAACTCACATTACATTTTAGTTTTTTATTTTTTTTCCATTTTAATTGAAAGGCAGGCAGAGACAGAGACAGGTAAAGAGAAATCTTCCATCCACTAGTTCATTCCCCCACTGCAACAGCCAGTACTGGGCCAGGCTGAAGGCAGGACCACAGAACTCAATCGAAGTTCTCCATAGAGGTAGCAGGACCCAAGTATTTAAACCATCATCTGCTGCCTCCCAGGGTGCACATTAGCAAGAAGCTGGTTCAGAAGTGGAGTACCTGGGACTTGAACCAGATACTCCGATATGGAATGTGGCCACCCCAAGTGACAACTTCACCACTGTGCCATATGCCGTCCCCAGACTTACCTTTGAATTCCATTTTTCCATGAACTTTCTGAAGTGTTTTCATCCATACATGCACACATCCTATCCTTCACTGGCAACAACGAGGAAAAATGTGAGAATTAATGATCGCCTATTCATTGCTTACTACTTCTACCTTTTCTACTACCACAGCACTGTTACTGTTATACTGCAGCCCTCTGTTGTTTTTATGTAAAAGTATTTTTCATTCAGTAGCTTCAGAATAATGCTCTGTGAGAGAGTAACACATTTGAGAATCTATTGATTATTATGATTAACACTGGGGCCCTGGCATTTTGTAGACTAATGTTAATGCACTCATATTTGGATATCACCTTTTGTGATTGCTCAAGGTGATGTACTTGTTGTTAATGCATCACATGTCCAGCCATTGCATTGTGCCAGAGTTGGTGACAGTGTCACTTTGTCAGGCTGGAAGGATGGTCTCACACTCAATGAGGAAATACTTTGTCAAAGGGAATAAATAATGGAAATGAGCTTCTACCTCTGGGCTCAGATTAAATTAGCCTTGAGATCAGTTCAGGTGTGGCAGCTTCTCTTGCTGTTCCTTCTAATGCAGCATCATGGACTTGCATCTCATGCAATGTTAATTCAATAAATATTCATTTGGCTCCTAGTATGTGTAATTCATTAGGTTCTTATTCTGATTATCTTAAGAAGTACAAAGATGAATACACTTTCACTTTTGTTTCAAAAAGACTAGGAAAGGACATGATGCATGTATAAAATTGTCTATAAAGAAGGAGGCAATCATGTGTGCTATTGGTGAAACAGGATAAAAATTTCCCCCAGAGGCAGAGGAAAATGCCATTTGAACTGAAGAACCAGAGGGTATTCATGAAGGAGATGAAAGAGGAACAGAATCTCATGGAGTACATAGGATTTGAAATTATGAAACTGGTCTGGAATTGTTCCAGAAACAGAATTAGATAAAGCCAGCAACAGGAGAGGGAAACTGTGGGAAATGAGCTCCAAAAGGGAATCTGACTAGAACTGCAGGATCCATGAAGGAGAATAGTGGGTAGAAAGTTGCACTGGGTCAACAGTGTACAAGAGTAGGGATTTTGACTTTTGGTCTACAACATGGAAGAGCTTCTGAGGCTTTGAGGCATAAGCTGGCCATAGGGTACATCAAAACAGTTGATCTGAAGGCTTTTCATATATTGGATTGAAGAGGGCAGTAACATAGGGTTTAGAGAATGGCTGGTGTAGTCCTTGAGAATGAATAGAGAGAAAGAACTGCTCCTGTGGCCAGGGAAATGGTCATGGGGTGGTGGGAGGGGCAGTGCTGGGAGTGCGGTATGGAACGAGTGTCAGCCTGCTTCATGCTGTGACAACAGAACGCCACAGACTGGGTAACGCATAAAGAGTATAAATCTACTGACTCAGTACTAAAGGCTGGGAGATCAGGATTTGAGGAGCCAGCATATGCAGAGGGCCTTCTTGCTACATCATTGCACGACAGAAGGGCAAAGAGGGACAAGAGAGAGCCAAGGGGAGCTGAACTCCTCCCACTCCCATGATAATAAGCCTATTTCTGCAATAACAGCATTAATCCTAAACACCTTCCACGAGACCCCACCTCCCAACAGCACCACATGGGGGATGAAGTTGCCAACACATAAACTACTGGAAACATGTACAAACCATCTCATTAAGTGTCAGCACATAGTTGAGCATGAGAAAAAAAAAGTTAAGAAGGGTCAGAGACTTTGATGTTTTAAGAAAAAAGAACGAGTTTAATAAATACAGACCCCTGTTTGAGCTACCTTGAATTAGAAGTGCCAGCGGAAGTTGAAGAGTAAACATCCCAAGAACAGTTAGCAATGCACGTTAGAAATTAAGACAAAAAATAAATAAATAAATCTAGAGCTAGAATTTTTCTTATTTGAGAGAAGAGACTGAATAGGGAATTGAAGTACTTTTCATTTGAGAGTTCATGAGTGGACATGAGGAATGTTTTACAGAGAACAACGGAGGGCCAGGACTGGATGCTTGGAGAACACAGGCATTTACAAGGTAGGACAGGGAAAGGAAATTCACTACCATACCACCACTGAACTCTGCACCCCATTGCCATTCAAAAAACCCACTCAACAGAAAGCAGAGGTAGAGAGGCCAGGACTTTAAGGCTGGGGGAAGTGCAATCAGAAAGGCTGGACCAGCTTAATGGACGTGATTGTGTTTGCAAACTGAAATGCTTACCTTCCAAAAAGAAAAGATCACGTGGCTGTGGATAAACATGTGTTTCCAGTTCAGAGTTCTTTCAATCTTTGCTAAACAATTTCCTATAATAACCAGCCCCCACCACTCACAGCAACATGGCTTCTGATTTCTTAGCAGAATATGTAATCAACAGCCTGCTGCTCACCTCCCTGGAAGAACCTTTTCCCACAAAGATGATGAGCACTCTTTACAGGAGCCCTCTACAAGCCTGAGGATGCATTTGTGGCTTTGACATCTCTGTGGCCCCCAGGAAGGGAAACCTACAGACCTACAGCTCCACCAAACACTGCATAATTCTGCATCTGGACCATCTGTCATGGACCAGAGGGTTCTTAACATGAAGTCAGTGAATGCAAGTTTCTGTTACCGAGTACATGCATTTTTTTTGAAGGGATGGTTTACCCATCTCTTCATTCTTAAAAGGCTCTCTTTTCTTAAAAATATAAGAACCACTTAGTGCATGGTACATTCTTATACAATGATGGAAGTTCCTGGAGGACAACATCCTGTATATATTTTGATGTCTTGGCCAAATGAATGGATAACCGTGCTACATTAGATGGGCCAGAGGGAATGATGAACTCCTCATGTTGACTCTACAGCCTCTTGTTTGTCTTGGCAAATATACCTAGACAGAAAACATAGTTTCTCACAGTAGTGCCTCTGTTAGTACAACTAATGGCTTACAATGTGTTTCACAATCATTCTTTCTCTTAATCTTGTGGATTAGAAATTAGTTTCTTCCTTACACAAATGAGGGCTGAGAGAATTTGTGTGACTTGCTAATGTTCACGTGGGTGGTATCAGACCTGGGACTTAAATCCAAGTCTTTGCTCTTGAAGTCTCATATCGTCCCAATTATACAAGATTGGAGAGGCAGTTTACCTTAGTAGTTAAGTCCCTTTACACATAGCTTTGGATCCAGTCTGGCTCTTGGACTTTCCATATAACCTTGAGCAAGTTCCTCCCCTCTCAAAAGCTGCATTTCTACTTATAAAATGATAACAATACAAATTCCTACTTATGTGGTGGTTGCAAAGTTTAAGATAGTCCTTGTATACTTAACAAATGTTAGCTATTACTAGCATGGTTTCATGGTAAATTCACTTGTAAATAAAAATGCCTGTAAACCTTATAGACTTGACTCAGTATTCTGGAATGCTTATTTATTGGCAATAAATTGGTATTTGCTTCATATAAATAAAATCCTTTTCTATCCTGAAATTTGATTCTCGTGCTAAATGCAGTGGTTTCTAATTAGCTGTGTTGTTGACTGACAGATACACCTACCATAAAGTGAATTTAATTGTTTTGTCTTAGAGTAGCTAACATTAAATAAAAACAGTGAGGCCCAGGGTTAGTTCTTTACAGCACAGAAGTTAAGATGTAAGTCAGGGGCCAGTGTTGTAACACAGTGGGTTAAGTCGCTGCCTGCAACACCAGCATCCCATATCAGAGGGCCTGTGTGAGTCCTGGCTGCTTCATTCCCAATCCAACTCCCCCCAATCCAACTCCCTGCTAATGCTCTTACGAAGGCAGCTGAAGATGACCCAAGTGCCTGAGTCTCTGCCACTCCCATGAGGAGACCTGAATGGAGTTCCAGGCTCCTGGCTTTGACCTAGAGCAGTCCCAGCTGTTGTAGCCATTTGGGAAGTGAACCGGCAGATGAAAGATCAATCAGTGTTGTGTAATGATTAAGACCATGGGCTTTTGAATTTGACTTGGATGTAACTTCCTTGAATTAATATTACATCCCATATATTAAACGCTGGGTAAGTCTTATATTCTCTTTAAACTTAGAGGGGTCCATAAATCAGGAGAGAAAATGGCTCCATATGCTGTATGTCTGCCCTGTCCTGGCTTGCCTGCAGCGAGAATGCCGCCGTAGCTGCACAGTGCCAGTGGAGGCTGGAGTCAGCAGCCTGGCAGAACAGCTGTGCTCTTGGCACCTGGCTTCTGTGCCGCTGCAGCACGAAGGACAGAGTCTGCCCAGCTGCAGTTGCTATCGCTTGAGTAGTGGACGTGGTGGGAATCCACGTTCACGTAGGAGCTGAGTGACACCATCCTAAACAAGCAAAAGTGACATCAGCCTGAACATGGGATGGGAGGTAGTCGGGGCAGGGGTGGGGAGCATTGGGGGAGCAACCTGGGACTTTTCAGACAAGAAGACAATGCTTCTAACCTTAAAATGTGAAGGATTTAGAAGATGTTTTCAGGCAGTTCTCTGAAACAGGAATTACAGATATTACAGGACTCATTAAGATCTGCATAAAAAGCCTGTTGGAAACATACTGCTCTTCAGTTAAATGTGTATGCACTCTGCTAATTGACTAATGGAGACTGTTAATGCTCAACCCTAATTAAAATACAATTTTCCAAATGTGTTTGCTCAATATCACTTTACGTGTGGTTTTAATGATGGATTTTTTTTTAAAAAAAAGTCAACAATAAGCAAGTGACTTAATTGTTTGTATACACAATTTAGCTTTCTAGATGACTACAGTGACAAAATGGGAGCATATAAAGGACAGGCAATCCTGTCCCCATTGTGTGCGAGTTGGGCTGAGACAAGACTGCTGGAGAAACCGGGGCACAAGAGGCAGACATAGTATACTGAGATATACGGGCCCTGATGCTACTTTCTCCTCCATGAGAGAGCAAGGCCTGAAGTCCTTGCAGTTGGTTCAAGTACCAGACTACCCTGATTTTGGAGACATGACTTAAACACAATTACCCCTTTGTTGGTATCGGCTGACAAGACAACAAAAATCTGAATAGCAGGACAGTGTTGTGGCAAGAATTCAGCTTCATTCCCAACTTGGGTAGGAGACTCTTCCCTGCCCAAAGATTGTCACGGAGAGCAGTAGCCTCTCAGGGAACCCAGCATGTAAGGAACAACCTACAAGGATGTGCTACACCTGCGCCTTCTCTGGGTTACCACGTCTCGTGGACTCTGCAGCCTGGGCTGAGTAAAGTTGGACTTGTGACAGGTGTGTGTGTGTGATCTCTTCTCACCTGTGGGTAACCCAGCTGCAAGGTGCATTCATTCTACAAAATGTAGGAAATGGGTAAAGTGGCATTTTCAAATGCTTGACTTTAGTAGTCCATAATGAGCCCTGTACATATCTGATTTTCATCATGATGGTTCTGGCCCCACATAGTTTTATGGAAGCTAGAGTAAGTTGGGTCAGGATCATGATTGAAATATACGGAGTGGCCGGCGCCACGGCTCACTAGGCTAATCCTCTGCCTTGCGCCACCGGCAAACCGGGTTCTAGTCCCGGTCAGGGCACCGATTCTGTCCCAGTTGCCCCTCTTCCAGGCCAGCTTTCTGCTGTGGCCCGGGAGTGCAGTGGAGGATGGCCCAGGTGCTTGGACCCTGCACCCTCATGGGAGACCAGGAGGAAGTACCTGGCTCCTGGCTTCAGATCGGCGCAGTGCGCTGGCCACTATCTAACTATCTCACTATCTAACTCTGCCTGTCAAAAAAAATTATATAAAAAAAATATATGGAACAAGGCTGTGACAAACTGAGAAATTAGCATGAGCAAACACGAGTTATACATACTTGCTGTATATGCGTCTATGCATAGTCTGAAGCTCATGGAGGTGGGATCCATGGCTATCTTATTACTGAAAGAATCCTCAGAACCTTCCAATGTTACTGTTCATTTCGCTATCAATTGACCTTTTAAGAGCAGTACCGTTCAATATGTCCTTTAATGGGGACTTTCATTATAAACACTGTGTCTACGAAACTTTGACCCACTTTCTAACTCTACCAAGATATAATTCTTTATATATTTCTTCTATTTCTCTGAAATAATTAATAATAGTTAATAATTCATATGTAAATATTTGTTTTGTAGGCTTGAAACTGTATTCCAATATGGCTTTGCTTGGACTCTTCTCTTTGCTGGTTCTGCAAAGTATGGCTTCAGGGGCCCCTTTCCCTGATGAAACCATTGCTGAGTTGTCAGTGAATATGTATAACCATCTTCGATCCACTGGAGAAGATGAAAATATCCTCTTCTCTCCACTGAGCATTGCCCTTGCAATGGGAATGATGGAACTGGGGGCCCAGGGGTCTACCCTGAGAGAAATCCGCCATTCAATGGGCTATGATAGCCTGAAAAATGGTAAGTGTGCTTAGATTTGATTTCTCAGACAGTTTGACTTTAGCTTTGAACTCAGTTGTGTTGCCTTATGCCGGAGGCAGCAATATTTACAAAGGAGAAGAAATAATCTCATTTAGATAATGTGGCTAGGAGAAAGATAAAGCAATAAGAAAGATGTTGATTCTTAGCTCCTTCTATGGCACAGTGAATCTAAGGAAATCACATCTTTTTAAAATCATTATTACTTAAATAAACCCCACTGGGATAAACAGCACTAAGCATGATTCTGAGGTTTCTAATCCAGAGGGGGAAGCATATATGCATCAATTATCACAGAAATAAATGAAAAATTATAACTGTTTTACATGCTATATAAAAAAAAAAAAAGCAACATGGTTTGGGCTGGTGCTGTGGCACAGTACGTTAATCCTCCACCTGTGGCACCGGCATCCCATATGGGCGCTCTAGTCCCGGCTGCTCCTCTTCCAATTCAGCTCTCTGCTGTGGCCTGAGAAAACAGTAGAAGATGGCCCAAGTGCTTGGGCCCCAGCACCCACATGGGAGACTGGGTAGAATCACCTGACTCTTGTTGGCTTTGGATCGGCACAGCTATGGCCATCGTGGCCATTTGGGGAGTGAACCAACAGAAAGAAGACCTTTCTGTCTGTCTGTCTCTCTCTCTCTCTCTCTTTCTCACTGTCTGTAACTCTACTTCTCAAATAAATAAATAAAATCTTTTAAAAAAATGGTTCTTCAAGAATATCAGATATTTTGGCTTAAAGCCAATTGTACCTTTATTGTTTAAATGATATTCACAAGGTTTTTTTTTGAAACAGTGTTATTATAAAAGTTATGTATATAACAGAAAATTTCTAGCCAAAAATATTATAATAACTTTGAAATTATGTAAATTTTATATTTTAATGCACCTAAGGTACAAGTGAATTAGCTCATTTAAAAGTTAAGAACTGAAACAAGTTCTAATAGGTTTTCTAGTTATAAGACTTTTTAAAGGTCCAAGGAGAGTAAAATTTAGAGAAATATCATGAATTTTATGCAATATAATTAAACTTAGTTCTTCCTGATAATTATAAAATAAAACTAATTTAATGAAACTAACCCGAATACTTTGAAAGAAAATAACATAAAACATCTCTATTTTGTAGAAACTAGCCAGATTTATAATATTAAGGTGCAGAAAGTTAATTTGAACATCAAGATACAAAACAAACATTGAAAAATCCTTACCGTGCAATGTGAACAATAAGCCTGGTGCAGTTCCCTTGAGCTCCTGTTCTCTTAGTGTCCCTTGTCATGTTCAGTGCTCCTCCACTCCTTGATCTCTCACCACGTTTGCTCCATTAATAAGCATCCTCTCTCATCTTGCAGGTGAAGAATTTTCCTTGTTGAAGGACTTCTCTGACATGGTAACTGCTGACGAGAGCCAGTATGTAATGAAAATTGCCAATTCCCTCTTTGTGCAAAATGGATTTCATGTCAATGAGGAATTTTTGCAAATGTTGAAAAAATACTTTAATGCAGAAGTGAATCATGTGGACTTCAGTCAAAATATAGCCGTGGCCAACCACATCAATAGATGGGTGGAGAATAGCACCAATAGTATGTCATTTCTTTCCTTTGTTTCTCTTTCAACTTGGCTTTACCTCTTTTATTTCCAAAAGCATGTGTGTCCTTACTCCCTTTGCTAGCATTCAGCTTGGTGTGTAATTATTTTGTATTGGTTGTGGTCTATTTTAGCAACATTATATATGAATGGGCATTGAAAAAAAGAGTTAAATCTTTGGCATGTGTAGAATTTTGGTCTTGTTAATCTGAAATCTGTACGCTCTGATTGCGCTATTTAATAAATTAGTTTCTAGACAGAATGACAGTTTTTGGCTCCTTTAACAAAACGATTAAAATAAAAAAAGAGAGGGTTAGATCAGAATTTGAAGATGTTTGTCAGCTTCTGAAACACAGAGCTTGATTAATAACACAAAAATTGTATAGGATTCATTTTTCTTAATAAAGAAGTCCATGTTAAACCCAAATAAATGATGAGGAATTAGAAAAAATGCATTATTTTTAGTTTATTTCTCATTAATATTTTTAAATATATTTATGTTTTCCAAATACTTCATACTTTATCATTTAGTTTTCATCTTTCTTCCAGCAACATAGTTGAAACTAGGGTTAAAAAATGAAACTATAGAAAATAGATTACTATACCTGTAATGAAGTCATTTTGCCAAAACTCTCTAAAATAATGTTAATCTAAAATTTTATTCAGGAAAAAATAACCTCATCAGATACTCTCTGCCCTATAATAACCAAAATATTGGGGCACATGCTGCTTTAAAAAGTGCTGTGTTTATACACAGGGAATATACAGAGAATACAGAGCATATTTTGGTCTGATGTTTTTCAACTGAGAGAGTAAAATAGAGGATAAAAGAGAGCTATAATTGTTTAATATTTAAAGAATAAATCAAGAATAATAACTTACCTGAACTAGATTGAATTATCAAATTCTGTTTTCAAAGTTTTTGAAACAAATTTTTTTTTACCAGAAAACTTTTACTTATAGTATACAAAGTTCATGCATTTCGTAAACAACTTTAGGAACATAGTGATTCTTCCCACCGAACACATCCTCCCGCCTGCACTCTCACCTTTCTTCCTCCTCCCTCTCCTATTCCCATTCTTAATTTTTACTAAGATCTATTTTCAAATAACTTTACACATAACTTTATAAGATTAACTCTATACTATGTAATGAGTGCAACAAATAGTATGAAAAAAACTTATTATATCTCATTTCATGCAAATATTCCTTTTTAAGTTGATATCTACTTTTCAATAAATGTTTAAATAAAATGTAAAAAAAAAAATTGTAAAACTCCTGTAATTAAGCTAGTGTGGACCTTGTCCATGAGTGGACAGAACAACCAGTGAGATAGAGCACAATCCTGAATGAGACCCATGGAAATTCACCATACAATAAAAGTAGAACCTCCAATCACTTGAAGACTATTTTAAAAAAAAGATTATAGGAGATCAATACCTTAGACCATATACAAGAATAAACCTCAAATGTAACAGAGATAGATAAGTCTAAGAACATGGTTGGAAGAAAAATGAGAAAATTAATTTCTGACTTGGGTCTCACCTGGGTCTAACTATGACTTAAAATTCAATCACAACAACAAAATTATTTAACTACATAGAACATAAAGGCCGTAACTAACAACTTCACAAAAACACCATAAGATATTACACCCTAACAAAACCAAAAGCCAAGTGGGAGAAAATATTTCTTTTGTATTATCAGAGATAAAAGACCTAAAGTCCTAAAAGAATAAAGAATTTTTACAATAGAGGAAAAAAGAAAAACCAAAAATTAATGGAAAAATCACAAGATATGTATAAGTAATTTTTAAGTGACCCTTAAATACATAAAAATATGTTCACCCTTAAAATATATTTAAATATATAAACTATATTCAAATATGTATTATATAATAAAATTGAACTATAATGTGATACTATTAATTACAAAATAGGAAAATAATTTTGAATGCTTAGCACACTCTGCTGCCAATGCAGTGAGAAAGCAAGCACTCATTGTTAATGTAAAAGAAAAACTTTAGAGAAGAAGTTGGTACTATCTACATAAGTACATATGTACTCATTTCTTGATTGAGCAATTCCCTTTCTAGGAGTTTACTAAGAAAAGGAACTACAATGATATAAAACACATTTGTGTAAAATTCTTCACTGCATCCTTGTTTATAAGTGTAAAAGATTAGAAACATTCTAAGTTTACACAGAGTAGACTGAGTAAACCGTGGTTCATCCACTCCATGGAGTACTATGAAACTTTTTTAGTTTTTAAAAATTTTTTCAGGTGATCAAAATTTCATATATACAGATTTAGGAACATAGTGATGCTTCCCACCCTACTCTCATTTCCACCCTCACTCCTACCCCTCCTCCTCCTTCCTCTCTTACTCTCTCTTAATTTTTACAATGGTCTACTTTCAGTTTACTTTATACTCATAAGGTTAACCCTACACTAAGAATTCAACAAATAGTAAGAAGAGGAAAAAAAAACACACTGTTCCTCAGCAATCCAGATAAAGGCTGTAAATAGTCATGAAATCTCAGAATGCCAATTTCACTCCTATATGATACATTTTTTGATACTTTGTTACCTCAGATCAGGGTAAATATATGGTATTTGTCTTTTTGAGACTGGTTTATTTCACTAAGTATAATGGTTTCCAGTTGCATCCATTTTGTTGCAAAAGTCAGAATTTCATTCTTTTTATGGCTGAGTAGTATTCCATGATATGGTTGGTTCCATGTCTTAGCTATTGTGAATTGAGCTGCAATTAACATGGGGGTACAGATAACTCTTTCATGTACTGATTTCTTTTCCTTTGGGCAAATTCCCAGGAGTGGGGTGGCTGGGTCATGTGGTAGGTCTATATTCAGATTTCTGAGTTATCTCCATACTGTCTTCCACAGTGTGTATACTAGTTTACATTCCCACCAACAAATTAGGGTACCTTTTCCCCCACATCCTCACCGGCATTTATTGTTTCTTGATTTCTGTATAAAAGCCACTCTAACGGATGAGATGAAACATAATTGTGGTTTTTCATTTGCATTTCCCTGATGGCTTCTGTCATGAGTGGCACACATAAGGTAGCTCTGTCTTCAAATTTTTGTGGACACTTTTGGCAAACACCAAAGACTAAGTATATTTCAAATAATAGGAAATTATGCATTGTAAGTTAAATTTATTTTCACTCACCTATTTTCATCCAGTCAAAAGCAGAGTTCTTTGTTGTTTTGTTTTGTTTTGTTTTGTTTTGTAGGAAGATGTCCAGTTAACACAGTGAAGAGTTTGAATTGGGTGACATTTAATCATGTTCATTGTTCAAGCATAAACTCAGAAACATTTATTGTTTCTCTGTGTTAAGAATTTTACATACATCCTTGCAATGAAAAAGTGATGAACAGGTGAACAGGGCTGGCGCCGTGGCTCACTTGGTTAATCCTCTGCCTGCAGCACCAGCATCCCATATGGGCACTGGGTTCTAGTCCCAGTTGCTCCTCTTCCAGTCCAGCTCTCTGCTGTGGCCCAGGAGGGCAGTGGAGGATGGTCCAAGTGCTTGGGCCCTGCACCTGCATGGGAGACCAGGAGAAGCACCTGGCTCCTGGCTTCAGATCGGCGTAACTCCGGCTGTAGAGGCCATTTGGGGAGTGAGTCAACAGAAGGAAGACCTTTCTCTGTCTCTCTCTCATACTGTCTATGATTCTACCTGTCAAATAAATTTTAAAAAAAAAAAAAAGTGATGAACAAAGCCAGAAATTTCATTGTATGAAGTTCCATGGTTTGTGTAAGTGTCAAGATACTGCTGGTATTGTTTCAGCTGGTATGAGTGTTTTGGATGCCCTTAATTACCAAATATATAAATATATAATTTTGTGTGTGTGTGTGTGTGTATTTTTCCTTTGAAAGTTAGATACTTTTCATTTTTATTACAAGGTTGGTATTCAGTTTTTCTGAGCCACTCTGAGATATGGGGGTTTAGTAATCTCTTGGTTTCCCTTCGCCTTCCAATTTAACATGAATTTTTATCTGTTTACTTTTTTTTCTTAAATAGATTTGTTGAAAGACTTGGTATCCCCAAGAGATTTTGATGCTGTGACTCACCTTGCCCTCATCAATGCTGTCTATTTCAAGGGGAACTGGAAATCACAGTTTAGACCTGAAAATACTAGAACCTTCTCCTTCACAAAAGATGATGAAAGTGAAGTCCAAATTCCAATGATGTATCAACAAGGAGAATTTTATTATGGTAAGACAGACGTCTGGCTTTCATTTCTCTTTTACAGTATGTCAACACATTTCTAAGAAGGAACATGCAATATCCATTGCTCATACTGCTTGTCAGTCTAATTTGTGTCACAATTTCATTTCCTTTGCTCCATTTTGAAAGGCCTGTGATCAGATCCTGAATGAATATTTTATGTATTGACAGTTTCCCAATATATTTCTTCAATTTATAAAATTGACCACCCCTGCAGAGTGGCTTCGTTCACTTGAAAATACCTGACATTGTATAAGGATATTCTGATTTACTCCAAAAAGTCACTTGTTTTGAGATCATTTTCATTGAACCTTATGTTCCACTAATAACTTGATTTGGGCTCCTTACTATGTTTTGAATTACAAGTATTCTTCCTAGAAAAGGATGTTTTCTTTCCACTTTAAAATTTTTATTTCAGGGGCCAATGCTGTGGCACAGCAGGTTAATCCTCTGCCTGCAGCGCCAGCATCCCCTATGGGCGCTGGTTCTAGTCTCAGCTGCTCCTCTTCAGATCCAGCTTTCTCATATGGTCGGGGAAAGCACTGGAAGATGGCCCAAGTCCTTGGGTCCCTGCCCTTCTGTGGGAGACCCAGAAGAAGCTCCTGGCTCCTGGCTATGGATCAGCTCAGCTCCAACCATTGCAGCCATTTGGGGAGTGAACCAGAGGATGGTAAACCTCTCTCTCTCTGTTTCTCCCTCTCTCTATAACTCTGCCTCTCAAATAAATAAATAAAATCTTTTTAAAAATTTTTTTATTTCTTATTTGTATATAGGAGGTCTCCAAAAATTCATGGAAAATGCATATTATGATTAAACTGTGCATAGATTTCAAAAATTTCTTTGTATCAAAATAAACATCTTTTTGTTTTAAAGATTTATTTGTTTAAATGACAGAGTGACAGAGAGAGGGAGATCCGGAGAGAGATTTTCTATCTGCTTATTCACTCCCCAACTGGCCACAACAGTCAGGTCTAGGCCTGGCTGAAGCCAGGAGCCAAGAACTCCATCTGGGTCCGTCACATGGTTGGCAGACACGCAAGTACATGGGCTGTCTTCTGCTTTCTCAGGTGCATTAATGGGGAGCTGGGTCACAGGTGGAGTAGCCAGGAGTTGAACTGGCCCTCCTATCTATAAAGCCAGTGTTGCTTGCTGTGGCTTAACTCTCTATGCCACAACACTATCTGCTAAACATACCTCTTAATTTAATTTTCCATGAACTTTCTGAAGTACCCTTGAATATATAGACAATATTTGTCCAAACATAGTTTCATTTATTTAAGATTTATTTATTCGAAAGGCAAAATTAGAGAGAGAAAGAGGGAGAGGGCCGTTCCAAAGCCAGGAGCCAGGAGTTTCATCCGGGTCTCTCATGTGGCTGCAGGAGCCCAAGGATTTGGGCTGCCTTCCGCTGTTTTCCCAGGCACATTAGCAGGGAGCTGGATTGGAAGTGGAGCAGCCAGGACTTGAACCGGCTCCCACATGGGATGCCGGCGCAGCTACACCATTGTTCCAGCCCCGGTTTCATTTATTGAGTGCCTGTATTCATAATACAACAGATTTTCCTTAGCATTATTTTCAAAGCTGTCTCCTTGGATTCTTCAGAAGTTAAGAGTATTAGTCTGTCCTATACACTATATTGAAATGTAATAATTGTTGTCATAAGCAGAATTATAATTTTTAAAACAAGTATGTGAGAGCTAACAGTTATTCTATTTTTAAAAAGTATGTTGCAATATTAAAAGACTAATTGCAGCTGATCAAATTAGCAGTCAAAGTAAGAAAGGAGAATAGTCATTCGTATTAAAAGCAAAGTGTTGGCCGGCGCCGTGGCTCACTAGGCTAATCCTCCGCCTTGAGGCACCGGCAAACCGGGTTCTAGTCCCGGTCAGGGCACCGATTCTGTCCCGGTTGCCCCTCTTCCAGGCCAGCTTTCTGCTGTGGCCCGGGAGTGCAGTGGAGGATGGCCCAGGTGGTTGGACCCTGCACCCGCATGGGAGACCAGGAGGAAGCACCTGGCTCCTGGCTTCGGATCAGCAGGGTGCGCCAGCCGCAGCAGCCATTGGAGGGTGAACCAACGGTAAAGGAAGACCTTTCTCTCTGTCTCTCTCTCACTGTCCACTCTGCCTGTCAAAAAAAAAAATAATAATAATAACTGAAAAAAACAGGAGCTGATTTTTGCATCTTTTTTTGTTTGTTTGTTTCTAAGGATGAGACCCAGACACTAGTATTTTAAAAAAAATATTCCCAGGAATTTCCTTTGTATTAAATCTTAACTGCTCTATTTAGTTTTTTTGTTTTTGTTTCTTTGTTTTTGTTTTTATTTTTGACAGGCAGAGTGGATAGTGAGAGAGAGAGACAGAGAGAAAGGTCTTCCTTTTTGTCGTTGGTTCACCCTCCAATGGCCGCTGTGGCTGGCTCATCGCGCTGATCCTAAGCCAGGAGCCAGGTGCTTCTCCTGGTCTTCCATGCGGGTGCAGGGCCCAAGGACTTGGGCCATCCTCCACTGCCTTCCCGGGCCATAGCAGAGAGCTGGCCTGGAAGAGGGGCAATCGGGATAGAATCCAGCGCCCCGACCGGGACTAGAACCCGGTGTGCCGGCGCTGCAAGGTGGAGGATTAGCCTGTTAAACCACGGCGCCGGCCTCTATTTAGTTTTAAGGTCAATGCTAATCTTCCTGAATAAGAAATCTTTTTCGCAGCTTAATTAATAATATCATATGGCTTGGCTTTAAGCCAGATAACCTTATTTCTCATCTTTCCTAATAAGTCTACTTCCTTTAAATCATAAAAAGATTTTACATTGCTTCATTAAACAAGTTCTTTGAAAAAATGTCACTTAATTATCAAGTTATTAAGTGAGAATTGTGGGTTCTCCCCTTCTTTTATAATCTAGTTCATTTCTGGAATAGAATTAGGCCACAGTTCGTGAAGGAATATATTTAATATCAATTTTCATTCCACACATCTTGGAAGTATTTTCATTATTCTTACTAGAAAAACTGAAAGAACTGTGAGTACAAACTATTTAGAGACAAAATGTAGGAACTTTATGCTACTTTGAGGCAACTTGAATATCTGTAAGTTTTAAAACAGTGTTTAAAAATAGATATTGCAGCTGGCGCTGTGGCTCAATAGGTTAATCCTCTGCCTGCAGCGCCAGCACACTGGGTTCTAGTCCCGGTCGGGCACTGGATTCTGTCCCAGTTGCTCCTCTTCCAGGCCAGCTCTCTGCTGTGGCCCAGGAGTGCAGAAGAGGATGGCCCAAGTGCTTGGGTCCTGCACCCCATGGGAGACCAGGAGAAGCACCTGGCTACTGGTTTCTGATCAGCATGATGCCCCGGCCGCAGCACGCCTGCCGTGGCGGCCATTGGAGGGTCAACCAACCGTAAAGAAGACCTTTCTCTCTCTCTCTCTCTCACTGTCCACTCTGCCTGTCAAAAAAAAAAAAAAAAAAAAAGCAAAGTGTTTAGTGTGATGTCTGAAGAACCCGATCAGCCATAGGAAAATATTCATAACAAAAACATTATACTTATTTCTTTTTAATCAGGGAAATTTTAAAGTAGTGACATACAATTTATTTTAAAGACCTTTAAAAAGATTGATTTATTTATTTGAAAGAGTTACAGAGGAGGAAGGAGAGAGAGAGAGATCTTCCATCCACTGGTTCACTCCCTAAATGGGCACAACAGCCAGGGCTGAGCCAGGTGGAAGCCAGGATACAGGAGCTTCATCTGGGTCTCCCACATGGGCAGCAGGGGCCCAACACTTGGGCCATCTTCTGCTGCTTTTCCAGGAGAATTAGCAGGGTGCTGATTAGAAGTGGACATGAACTGGTGCCCATATGGGATGCTGGCCTCACAGGCAGTGGCTTTACCAGCTACACCAAAGTGCTGGTCCTAAAGATTTAATTTTTAAAAAACAAGCCTAGTTAATTTAGCTAAATTTATAACTCACAAACCCAGTTACCTAGTTTATCTTATTACCTAATTTGGAGATCTTAATCATCATATGCACTAGATATTGTACAATGCCTAGATCTTGTTTTGGCTGTGCAGTTTTGGCCTCAAGACTTGTAGTTGTGATGATCATAGTGTACCAGGTAATACATAGTCAAATTTTTTCTCTCTAGAGATAGGGTTGATGTTGGTAAATGTGATTTACAACTAACATGGAGATGGGGCTTTATTTTTCTAGGACTTCTCATTGTTTCTAATGATATCCTACAAATATATTGAATTATCTCATTTGAAAATAAAGAGTAAGTCCAGAGAACAGGCTAGAACAAATGTGAAGTAATTCTGGGGATTCTAAAATAAAATGTGGTGCTGAGAATTCATTTGAATTTCAGGGCCTATTTTCGAATAAACCTTCTTTTTCTCAGATGCCTGAATTTTTTTCATTCTATTCACTGTTTTGAAAAAAGATTATAACAAATTTAAATATATTTTAAAAGCTTTGATATGGCCATTTATGGTTTTTCTTTTCTTTTTAGGGGAATTTAGTGATGGCTCCAATGAAGCTGGTGGAATCTACCAAGTCCTAGAAATACCGTATGAGGGAGAGGAGATAAGCATGATGTTGGTGCTGTCCAGACAAGAAGTTCCATTGGCCTCCCTGGAACCCTTAGTCAAACCACAGCTGATTGATGAGTGGGCAAACTCTGTGAAGAAGCAAAAAGTGGAAGTATATCTGCCCAGGTGAGACCCCCTCCCACAGCGCAGAGGATGGGCTATCGGTGAAGGTCTGACCTGAAAAAGCTTTTGCCACTGCGTTCACATTTGAAGTCTTTTGTTATCTTCTTCTTTGTGTACATGTGTTTTTGTAGTATTCTTTCATACTCTCAGGGTCTTGCCAAAGATATGATTCAATGCTCTTAGCCTTGCTTTAGGGAGTTTTTCAGTTGATTGCCTCAGGCTATCATTTGCAGTGACCATCATGTGTATTTTGTTAATATTTATAGCTGATAGTACCTGAAGATAAAACTAGCTATGATGTTATTGCAAGAACTGCAGGCAAACCACTGTCTGCAGTGCTGAGATGCAACCATAAATAAGCAGGAATAACCCATTCTGCCCAAAATCTTACCCATGTCTGAAAGAATAAAATTCATGCAAAACCTTTAATGTCTTGGCTACCATCCTGTAATTCTGGCCACCCACCACATCAGGCTTTTTGTAGCATGTTCTGTTCATGTACTTGTGGTTATACCACATACATAATGCTCTTTTAATGCTTCTGAGTTACCATTTATGCTCTTGTTTTGGCCTTAAATACCCTCCTCACATTTCTTTGCCAAATATCGTCCCTGTGCTTCCAGGGTGCAAGTCTGCACCACTTCTTCTAGGAAACCTTCTGTGCACTGCTCAGTGGAGCAGCTGGCCCTCGGTGTAGCTTCACTTCTGTTCCTCCTGTTATGACCTACTACCAGCCCACAATGACCTTACCTTCTGGTGGGTCTCATTTGCCTGCTGTAAGTTCTTCTAGGGCAGAGCTGGCTCTCTCCCCTGTAACAAGGGACATTATAACTGTGCTCAGAATGAAATCCAGCTGAAGGAATTCATCCTGTCCTTGAATACCTTCAGGTCACACAGGAGACCCACATACGGCATACAAATAGGAAACACATACAACATGTTTATAAATGTGTACATCTTAGGTTGGAAACCAAAACACATCAGTTAACAGATAACGTGTGTGTGTGTGTGTGTGTGTGTGGAAGTACAGTTCCAGTATTCTTTCCATTCTAAGAAAATTTTTCAAATAAGATTAATTAAGATGAGCATATAAAGGTGATAAGACATTGATATTAAAGCTGAATTATTAAAAACTCCTAAACCTATTCATATTTATTCTAATTTTAGGAATTATCATTTAAAAGGAAATCTTATCTAGATATTTATTTTTCCAAAAACTTAACTCATAGTTTGCTTATGTTAATTAAGGAGATATGTTTGGAACTATAGATAATTTTTGTCTAGAAAATTAAAATATGTTATATATTCAGAATATATGATATCATATTATGTAGTATATTCACAAGATAACATTATCCTATGTTGAATATTCATTACATAGCATTGTTATATATTATATGGTCACAAAATATAATCAATATGTAGCCATATTTTTCTTAGTCTACATAGAAAAATCAAGGTACTCAAACCAGATGATTGATTTTTTTCTTTTAGACTAAGATATTTAACATGCAAATCTTTCCATGATAAAACATAGATGTAGAATGATTCCACTAAAGTCTATTCTCAAAGAGAAGTAACTGATGAATACCTAATGAGCTGAGTGACAATTAGCTTTTACATGTTTAATATATAAATGATCTATCTTAATTCCAAAGGGCAATTTACTTTTGAACATTAATAATCAAATGTAAATTATTATCCAAATCAGGTCTAAACTTGTAAAAGAGGTCATTTACTCTGGTGATTTTTTTCTATCATTCATTTTATATTTTTCTTTGCATTTTATAAAGGATTTATTTTGATCCTATGAGTAATAAAATACAGTGTCCATGAGTTAAGTGCAGTAACTACAAATGCTCCAGCTCTGTTAGGATGCAAAGTTATGTCAGAGAATTTTAGCTGAGGTAGTTATAATTGAATGTTTAATAAGTATCATATATTCTAATTCAACCATATTCACTAGAAAATGTGGCCTCCAGGTCCTGTCCATTGAGAAATTGAATGTGGCAGCAGAAGAAAATTAAATTTTCATTTTCTAAGAGATACTCTTCAATTATGGAATATTTAGCTCACTTGCTCATATTAATGCCTGTTACTAAACTAGGCACAGCTAATTACCATGTATCCATTTTTCCAGGAGTCCTATGAACTCTCCTTCCGCGTAGCTAATGCATATACAGGGAGGCTAAAAAGCCAGATCAAATAAATGTGGCTTCCCTTTTTAACAGATTGGCTGTTTTTAAATGCATACGTGTTATAAGAATCAGGGGGAAACTATCTACCCGCTCCATTTTACAGCATTAAGATTCACTGACTGTTGAATGAAGGTGATAACTGATGTGACCCAGTTTTAGCAAAGGTGAAAGTTTTTTTTTTTTTTTTTTTTTTTTGGACAGGCAGAGTGGACAGTGAGAGAGAGAGACAGAGAGAAAGGTCTTCCTTTTTGCCGTTGGTTCACCCTCCAATGGCCACCGCGGCTGGCGCGCTGCGACCGGTGCACCGCGCTGATCCGATGGCAGGAGCCAGGTGCTTCTCCTGGTCTCCCATGGGGTGCAGGGCCCAAGCACTTGGGCCATCCTCCACTGCACTCCCTGGCCACAGCAGAGAGCTGGCCTGGAAGAGGGGTAACCAGGACAGAATCTGGCGCCCCGACCGGGACTAGAACCCTGTGTGCCGGCGCCACAAGGCGGAGGATTAGCCTAGTGAGCCGCGGCGCCGGCCAGATTTTTTTCTAATATCTAAATTCTAGGTTTACTCAACTGTCAGTCTTCAATGGTTTGTATAGTTTCATTCATACAGAGATATTACTATGAAAATGCAACTTTACTTTTCTGTAATTTGACCACATTCTTGTCCTGAATGACAGGTGCTTTTACTCTTTATTATTCCAGAGTTTATACAATACAAGCAGCTTTATAAGAGGTATAGGTTATTGGCAGGGGGACAGGGAGGCAGAGGTGGGGGTGGATCCAGAAGTAGCAATTACTTCTGTATTTTTCTATATTTTCCTCTGAAAACAAAACCTACAAGAATAGGATACTGCATTGAATTGAACTTATATTTTTATCCAAAATGCAGAAATCTGTTCAATAATTGCTATACCCATGTCATATTACCAAATCCAGTGAAATATCACAAGGTTCATACACATTTGGACATCTTTAAAATTTAAGTAGGATTCCCAGGTCTTCTTCCAGTTTATCAATGGAAGCAAAAATAACTCTTCTGTTATATAAAATATAAATGTAAAATATCTAAAAGGCACTTTAGAAAATACTACTTACCATGGAGTAATCAGAAAAATAATTGTTACCTATCATTGCATTGATTGTTCAGTATACATTTGAAGTCCTAGTTTTTATTCTGTGTTCATTTTATAGGTAGCTTTCTTTACGTTTTTCTCCAAATAGATTTTCCAAAAACCTGACTTTCTTGAATTGTGTCCTTTTCATTACATACTCTTTTTAGTATTTGCTGAGATAACTTAGGTATAAGAAAATGTTTCTAAACTCAATATCATATATTCTTTTTATTTATTTAAAAATATTTATTTAAAATATTTTTAAAATATTTATTTATTTGAGAGACAGAATTACAGAGAGAGGGAAAGACAGAGAGAGAGGTCTTCCATCTGTTGGTTCACTCCCCAAATGGCCGCAACAGCCAGCTGGAGCTGAGCTGATCTGAAGCCAGGAGCCAGGAGCTTCTTCCAGGTCTTCCACGTGGGTGCAAGGGCCCAAGCTCTTGGGCTATGTTCCACTGCTTTCCCAGCCCATTAGCAGAGAGCTGGATCAGAAGAAGAGCAGCTGGGACATGAACTGGTGCCCACATGGGATGCTGACAGTGGAGGCTTAACCTACTGTGCCACAGCGCAAGCCCTATACAGTTTGAATGCAGATGTACCTTGCTGTACCACTGTCTCACTTTTATGGTCTCAGGTTTGTCATTTGTGATCAGAGTGTTGGAAATCAAAGGATGTGGAGTAGTTTTTCAGTTTGTAATCAGAAACCATTCTGTTGCTTTGAAATGGATATTTATTTAAAGAATTTAGTTTCATGATTGTAAAAGAAAGCAAATGATAAATCATTTGGATTTGTTCAATAATAGGAACAGTTCTCATTAGATTTTTTTATGAAAATTGATGAGCTTCTTAATTGTTTATAAATTATATTATCTTCTATGCAGATTATGTTTGCTTTTTCCAACACTTGGCTTTATATGTCTATCATTGTCCATGCTTCTGACTCTCCATACCTCTTCAACTTGAAAGAAAGTTGTAAATGTACAATTATGTTTTATGTCTTTATCAAAACAACCTTAATAAGGCTTGCTTTGGCCTTTTATTTTTTCATTCAGTAAATGTAAAATCTGCTTGTAACGTTATTTTATTTTTAGAAACCATTATTTGCAGTCAGAAAGACCTTCACTCATCTCCTCATTCTACCACCTGTTACCTGTGTGATTAGGGCAAGTTTGTAAGGATCAGTTTGGTCTTCAGTAGCCTAGCTATTTTCTCACTATCTGAAACATAGCAAACACTCAATATAAGGGAGATTATAATGATTGTTTCAATATTAGTCTATACTGAGAGGAAAGAGAATAATTGAAGAACAGTGATTTTCTAAAAGTTTAGTAAGAAAAAAAGACAATGTATGGAGAAACAGTGATTATTTACATCCTATTTTCACTATTGGACAAAAGAATCTTATGCACAACTAGGTTTTATTTCATTTCAATCTATAGGCTTTCCTATGCCAGGTACTGTAAATATTGAAATAAATAAGATGCTTCACTTGACTAATTTATGGTTAAGGGAGCAGAAATTAATACAGCTATTTAACCAAATTACTTGTTTTCACAAGAATGCACATATACCTCTTAATATCCATAATAATGTGACATACACAGCTGGAATATAATATTAGTATGCTCTTCAATGCATTCCTCTTACATGCCAGCACGTAAGTCCTAAGACTTTTGCAAATCTTATTAAATCCTTCCAACAATGCTCTGAAGTAGGTATTGTCATGGCCATTTTCCACAAGCCAAAACGGAGACTCTGAAATTAAGGAGCTTGTGGGAGGCATTTGGCATAGCATTAAGATATTGTCTGGGATACCTGCGTCCCGTATCTGGAGGGCCTCTGTTTGAGTCCTAGCTCTGCTCCCAATTCCAACCTCCTGCTAGTGCATATCGTGGGAGAGACCAGGGATGGCTCAAATACTTTGGTCCCTGACACACAAGTGGGAGACAGACTGAATTCTAGGCTCCCAGCTCAGCCCCAGATGTTGTGGGCATTTGGGGAGTGAAACATCTGATAGAAGATCTTTGTCTCTCTGTTTACCTCTCTCTGCCTTTCAAGTAAATAAAAACAACTTGCTTTCAGGAAGTAAAAATAATCCTCTACTGATATTTTCCTTCACTTGGCAATTTTTGATGGATCGGGGTATACCTGGATACATATCTGCTCTGCCGTTTATCAGCTGTCTGACCTTGGTTGCTTTATGTCATCCTTGTGCCACTCACTTTCTTTTGTTATCCAAGGGTAATAATGGTATATGCGCAAAAGACTATGGATATATTTAATCTATTTTTATACTCTCAGAACAATGCCTGGTACACAGTAACCCTCATAGAAGCATTCAACAAATAAACAAATAGCGACACACACACACACACACACACCCCTAAACTCATCAAATGTATCTGCTAGGGCATCCTATGCTTTCCTACTCCTTTCCTTTTGAGGTGTGTATCATAGAATAATTCTGCTTTCACAATAATGTCTGCTTTTGGTAAAAAACAAAATGAACAATGTTAAGTCTAAGTTAAAGGATAAAATTCAATACTTAAATGAATGTTTGATAAGCACATAATTTTCTTTTGTTCTTATTTTTCCATAAACATGGGCCTGATTGTTTTCCCCTGATTATTCCTCTTGGTGTCTGTATCTTGTTTACAGCATCATTTCCTTCTCCTTCTTAAAGCAACCTTCAGAAATGATACTGTTTTATCATTTAGTGACTAACACAGACTTTGCTCTTTTAAGGACACAATGTATTACCTAAAACTTCATATTTATGCTCTATATTGATCAGAAAATGAATCTTAGAGAAGAGGAAACCAGAAATGATACTATTTTATCATTTAGTGACTAACACAGACTAAGCTATTTTAAGGAAACAATGTGTTACCTAAAACTTTGTATTTATTCTCTGTATCGATCAGGCAATGACATTTTAGAAAAAGGGAAACATTTGCATCAATCCAGTTGTTTTCACTTTTCCAGAAACAACCCTTGCTTTTAAAAAATGTGTTTGTTAATGCAAGTATGTGTGATTGGTGCATGTCTTTCACTAGAAAGACTGGCAATGCAGTTCATTGGTGTGGGGGAAATTCCACATGAGGACCAATGAGACTTGCTCTGAAAGCCATTTTCTAATGTTAATATTTTGTTGATGACCACTGTACTTGTTTTCACTTAATTTTTAAATAATGCTTTATTTCTTTTTATGAAAGTTATACACATTTATTCATAAGTCATTAGGTCTATTATAACAAAAACCAAATACATATTATTCTTTCATTTAAAACAATCTACTATCATTATAATGACACATAGGTTGTTTTTTTTTAAGATTTATTTTATTTATCTGAAATACAGAGTTACAGAGAGAAGTAGAGATAGAGAGAGAGGTCTTCTATCCGCTGGGTCATTCCCCAGATGGCTACAATGACTGGAGCTGTGCTGATCCAAAGCCAGGAGCCAGGTGCTTCTTGCGGGTCTCCCACGGGGGTGCAGGGGTCCAAGGACTTGGGCCATCTTCTATTGCTATCCCACCCAGGCCATAGCGGAGAGCTGGATCAGAAGAGGAGCAGCTGAGACTAGAACCAGTGCCCATATGGGATGCTGGCACTTCTGGCCAGGGCATTAACCCACTGTGCCACAGCGCTGGCCCCCATAGTTTTTACGATGTAATATTTAACACATTTCCATTGATTAATTGTTCTTCTGTGATATCATGAGAACAGTCTCGAGTTACTATAACCATGGAAATGTATTTTTTAGTGAAATACATTTTGTGTTTCCACTCTTTGGGTTGCATGAGTTGACCTCTGAACATATTAATTGTACAGCAGAACTTGGCTCTTATTAATCTTGTCCATGGGGGAGTAGAGGGTGAGCTGCAGCATGTGACTAGGACACTAAGAAGAAAATGAAATACATGGGTAAGTGTGTGATTAGTCATTACCATATTAAAAGAAACAGTGTTTCTTAGGTTATTTACTGGGTCACAAGATTACAGAACCACTCATTTACGACTTTACATAGTACTATGCTAATGAATCCTGATCTCAAAATCCATTTGTTCTATCATACATTATGGCTTTGTGCGTATACTATATATTTTCCTACTTACGAATCTAAATCTTACTCAGGTATGTCATTCTCTTTGATGGTCCTTGTTTTTAAGAGCATAATCAAGTGCTCCTTGTAGTCAAAAGCCAGATTTGGCATAATTTACCATCTATAAATCCAACATTATTTATCATTTTACTCCTGTCCCAGGTAACAGGATGCAATAACTAAACACCTTTCCCCCTACATGTTCTCCAGGTTCACAGTGGAACAGGAGATTGATTTAAAAGACATTTTGAAGTCCCTTGGAGTAACTGAAGTTTTCATCAAAAATGCAAATTTGACATCCCTGTCTGGTAAGAAATGGATACCAATTTTAAAAATTTTATCCAATAAAATCTTAAAATGATGATGTTAAATTCTCTATTTACTGCGGGCTTCTGAGCTACAACATAGTTACCAATTGTCAAATAAATCTAACCAGAAATAGATTTTACTTCTATGAGCAAAACTATAAATACAGTCTTAACATCCAATTTATGTTTTCTGATCCATTCCTTATCTTTGATAGTAGATTATGTTCTCCAGAGACCTGTCCTATACATCACTGAACTTTTCATTCCATCAGACACGATGCTTAGAGACTAGATAATCAATAAGTGGGTTGATGGAATATACCAATATGTGCCATTGTAATAAATCAGAAGAGAAGGAAAGAGGAGAGCATAATTGAGTGCCTGATATGAAAACTAAACACTTTTTAAAAGAATAAAGAAAACCGACATGATGATGTAAACAGTTCACTAAGTCTATGATGGAAAATGGTGGTTTGGCAGCAGCCTTTTAGCCTAGTTTCTCTCTCTCTCTCTCTTTTTTTTTTTTAAGGTTCTTTTATTTGAAAGGCAGAGTTACAGAGAGGCAGAAACAGAGAGAGATAGAAAGACAGAAGAGAGAGGTCCTCCATCTGCTGGTTCACTCACCAGATGGCTGCAACAGTGGGGGCTGCACCGATCTGAAGCCAGGAGCCAGGAGCCAGGAGCTTCTTTCAGGTGCGGGGGCCCAAGGACTTGGGCCATCCTCCATTGCCTACCCAGGCCATAACAGAGAGCTAAATCAGAAGTGGAGCAGCCAAGACTCAAACTGGTGCCTATATGGGATGTTGGCACCACAAGCAGTGGCTTTAACCACTAAGCCACAGTACCAGCCACATAGCCTAGCTTTTAAGATAGCCATGTCCCACATTGAAGAGCCTAGATTCAGAACCAGGCTCCACTTTCTGGCAAGCCTCCCACTAATGCCTACCCTAGGAGACGGCAGTGCCAGCTCAAGTGATGGAACCCTGCCACCCATGTAGAACACCTGGATTGTGGCCGGCGCTGTGGCTCAATAGGCTAATCCTCTGCCTAGCGGCGCCGGCACACCGGGTTCTAGTCCCGGTCGGGGCGCCGGATTCTGTCCCAGTTGCCCCTCTTCCAGGCCAGCTCTCTGCTGTGGCCCGGGAGTGCAGTGGAGGATGGCCCAAGTCCTTGGGCCCTGCACCCGCATGGGAGACCAGGAGAAGCACCTGGCTCCTGCCTTCGGATCAGCGCAGTGCACTGGCCACAGCATGCCGGCCGTGGCGTCCATTGGAGGGTGAACCAACAGCAAAGGAAGACCTTTCTCTCTGTCTCTCTCTCTCACTGTCCACTCTGCCTGTCAAAAAAAAAAAAAAGACCTGGATTGAGTTCTCAGTTCCTGGCTTTAGCTTGACCCAGTCCCAGCTATTATGTGAATTTGCCGAGTGAACTAGCAGTGGTAGCATGCTGTCTCTCCTCTCTGACTCTCTCTACCTCACAGGAAAATAGCACACACACACAAAAAAAACTGTTTTGAAAAAGCAACGTCAAAGTATAATTGACATATTGGAGTGTTGAGTCATGTGTTTTATATGTCCCAAGGACAGAAGATGCTAATTGCAATGACTTGATGAGTACACACTATATACATGTGTTGAAATACTACACTGTACTCTATAAATATGTACAATTACATGTTCATAAGTCATATTTCAGATAGAAAAATTGTTATTCTTTGATTAACAAGGATTTGTTTGCATTTGCCCATTTATTCATTTCCCCAACAAATGTTTATTGCCTCTTATTTTACATTATGCTATTTAGTTTGTGTAATGTAAACTAATTTAGTATCCTGTGGATTAGGGATTAGCTGGTGTGTTCACATTGTCATTCATTGACAAGTCATTTCATGAAAAAAAATTCCAAGGTAACTGTTCTGAGGAGTTATTGATTTGGATATTCTAATTTGCTCACAGTAAAGAATCACAGAATGTTGGTAAAGTATTTAGAGTGTACAAAATGCTTTAGAAAGTATTTTTAAACTGCTGACCCCAAGAAATTCATCAATAAAAAAAGCATCAGAGAACTTAAGGATTAGTAAAATAAACTTATATAATGGTTATATTTTGTCATTTAAATAGATGACGGAAAATAAAATAGAACACGTTTTTTGATGAGAGAGGTATGTATTAAGATAAAAGAAACTCAGCCAATAAGGCCTGTAAATATAGAACTCATCAAGTCCAGTTATCTAGCTGGACAGCCATGAGGTGATGGAAGTTTCCTTAGCAGTTCACCTGTTAAAGGAGAGATTTTACTTTTCCTTTCCTGCAGCAGCAATCTTTAGAAATACAACTTCTGGGGCCAGCGCTGTGGCGCAGTAGGTTAATCCTCCACCTGCAGTGCGGCATCCCATATGAGCACCAGTTCTAGTCCCGGCTGCTCCTCTTCCAATCCAGCTCTCTGCTGTGGCCTGGGAAAGCAGTGGAAGATGGCCCCTGTGCTTGGGCCCCTGCACCCACGTGGGGGACCAGGAAGAAGCACCTGGCTCCTGGCTTCAGATTGGCACAGCTCCAGCCGTTGCAGCCATCTGGGGAGTGAACCAACAGATGGAAGACCTTTCTCTCTGTCTCTCCCTCTCCCTGTCTGTAACTCTGCCTCTCAAATAAATAAATAAAATATTAGAAGAAAGGGAAGGGAAGGGAAGGGAAGGGAAGAGAAGGGAAGGGAAGGGAAGGGAAGGGGAGGGGAGAGGTGAGGGGGGGAGGAAGGAAGGAAGGAAGGAAGGAAGGAAGGAAGGAAGGAAGGAAGGTAGGTTGCTTCTAAACCTGGAGTGTGAAGGCCCATGGATTGAATTCAGGGAAACTGATGCCCCACCCCTGAAAATGCCCATAAGTGTGCATGCCTGTGTGCTGTCTCTCAGGGCACACAGTCAGACAGACAGACACACAGAGAGAGACAGAAGAGAAGACAGAGAGACACAGAGAGAGAGACATGGGGAGGGGAGGGGAGAGGAGTGGAGGGGTGGGGAGGGGAGAGGAGGGGTAGGGAGGAGAGAGGAGGGATGGGGAGGGGAGGGGAGGAGAGGAGAGGAGAGGAGAGGAGAGGAGAGGAGAGGAGAGGAGAGGAGAGGAGAGGAGAGAAGTCATATTTTTCAAGAAATTTTCAAGAGGAATTTGTGATCAAAAAACCTTTGCCCTCCCAGATTCAAGATTGCGCAAACTGTTTTCTAAGCTTCCAGCAATAAGTTGATCCTGATGTATTTTGTATCAGAACTTCAAGTCCTCATCCAGAGAGCTTATAGCCCTAAGCACTAATAGAGCTTTTCTGAATGTCTGCTATATAAATGTTCCTGTCCACACAAGAGAAATGAGTCTTCCCTGAGTAAATGTTTTCATGGCTCATATTCAGTCCCTTAGGGCTCTGAACCCTTCAGTGGGGCTGTCAATAAGGCAGGACTGGTAGAAACTTAAAAGGTCATATGGTATCTTTGCACCTGAATCAGAAATATATCCATGGCTGAGTCACCATATAATTTACAACTCTAAAGCTCTTTTCCTGAGGAACCCAGAGAATCTGTCTGACGATACTGGCCAAATTCCAACTGGGTAATTACGTTCTGCTTTCTTAAATTGACTCTCTCTGCAGTTGATTGGCGATCCCTCACTGTGTCACCCAAACATCCAGGCATTTCTGTTGCACAAAGTGAATAGCTGCAGCCTCCACTCCTGAGGGAGTTGCACTGCAGTGGCAGATCAGTTCTTGTAGTCAGTGTAGCTTATAATTTCTGACATCTTTGGAAGGATTATGCGGTAACATTTAATTGCCTTTGCTATGCACAGAGACAGTAAAGCAGAAATATACATTATGAGTGCAGATGGTTTGGGATTTGAAATGATACTAGAATCTCTATGTGTTCATGTGATGAAACCGCCATGGGGACTGAATCCTTCTCAGTGCCCTGCTCACAGTTGCATTCCCAACCCCTGGCCTAGAGCTGACACATAGTTGGCACCCAGGAAATGTTCACTGAAGGATAAAATGGATGGGAGGAAGAAGAGAGCAGGTCTCTTCCGGCCCATCTTACACATTACATTTCTGGAAACATTTGCCTGCATAAAACATCAGTAGGAAATCCAGGATTTGCCAATCTCAAACATCACACATTTGAGGTCTTCAGGATCACTTGATGGAAAATCTAAAGCAAACCTGTCAAGATTTCAGTGGGACTCCTTTGATCCTTTTATTATTTATTTATTTACTTATTTATTTATTTGAAAGTCAGAGTTACACAGCGAGAGAGAGAGAGAGAGAGAGAGAGGGAGAGAGAGAGGTCTTCCATCCGATGGTTCACTCCCCAATTGGCCTCAACAGCAGGAGCTGCGCTGATCCGAAGCCAGGAGCCAGGAGCTTCCTCCAGGTTTCCCACGAGGGCACAGAGGCCCAAGGATTTGAGACATTTTCTACTGCTTTCCTAGGCCACAGCAGAGAGCTAGATTGGAAGTGGAGCAGCCGGGTCTCAAACCGGCGCCCATATGGGATGCCAGTGCTTCAGGCCATAGCACCAGCCCAACCTTTGAATCTTCATTTATTAGTTTTGCCAGAGTCTCGGTTGTCCCAATGTGCTAGTACTCCAACCAACACATCCCTTCTCTTTCTCCTTCCCATGCCCCCATACACATTTAAAAATCATTCAAAAACTTTTTATAAAGATTTTTTTTTTTTGGAAGACAGAGTTTCAGGGAAGGAGAGGCAGAGGGAGAGAAGGAGGGAGGGAGGGAGGGATAGAGAGAGAATGAGAGAGAGAGAGAGAGAGAGAGAGATCTTCCATCCACTGGGTCACTCTCCAAATGACAGAAAACAGCCAGAGCTGGGCCAAGCCAAAGCCAGGAGCCAGGAGCCCAGAACTCCATCCATGTCTCCCACATGGTTGCAGAGGCCCAAGTACTTGGGCTATCTTCAGCTGCTTTCCCAGGTGCATTAGCAGGGAGTTGGGTTGTAAATGGAGCAGTCAAGGCTTAAACACCCATATGAGATGCTGGCACCGCAGGCAGTGCCTTCACCTGCTATGCCGTAGCACTGGCCCCAATCAAAAACTCTTAATTGTCACAACTGTAAAACACTCCTCTTCGCTTCCTTTATAGTCTATAGCATTTATTTCTGCATTGTTTATTTGGGTCCCCTATTCTCTGCTTTATATGTTTGGTATCTTTTTCACACATCTAGTTTTTTGCATCTCCAAATAATAACAAAATATTGGTGATTAAAGTGTTTGGAACTCTTAATAGCCTTCAAAATGCCCAGGAGAATTATTTTCATGCAATGTACTCTGTACTTTAATGAGGATCTAATGGTGTTTACTTATTTAAGATTAGTTATCTTCCATGCTACATCTACATCTTTCATTAACAATTGTTTGTGAGGTAGTGTGAGCAAAGTACTATGTAACACAGCTGTAGAATTGACCGTGACATCAAGCCTGAGCCAAAAGAACATACAGTCTTTAAGGAGAAAGACATAACAGCTGAATTTAGTAACACGAAGACTGATAGAAATATTTTATTAGACAAATGGTTCTCAACAGGGACAGTTGCCCCCCAGCTGCCTCCCCCCACACACACCCCACTCCACCTGGGAGGATTCGGTAATATCTGGAGACCTTTATAGGGAATGCTCCTAGTTCCTAGTGGTGGAGGCCAAGGATACTGCAAAACATGTGCAGCACACAGGAAGGCCCCTCTCAGTGCAGGATGATCCAGCTAAACTTCAATGGGGATGAGACTGAGAATCCCTATACTAAGAAAAACTTCATGAAAAGAGAGATGGAAAAAAGAACCAAAAGGCAGAACGAGTACGTACTGGATCCAAAGACCAAGGACGGGATTTTAAATGCATTGAGTTTTTAGTAACACCTGAGAAAGTCACTGCATAGAGTATGGGACAGAGGCTTTTGGACAAGAGAGGAGTTTTCCTTTCATATCCCACTCCGTACTGTTGGGGATTTTACTTTGTATATGTTACTTTTTCGAATAAAATTCTTACTTAGAAATTAGAAGGAAAATTAAGTAGCATTCATGGAAGAGTTAATTAGCAAACTTTTAAGCACCCAGAGAACAGCTCAGTACAGTGGTGACCCTGTTACATTCTTCAGTTATGTAATGAAAATGTTATCTTTCTTCAAAAACAGCGAACGCGGTGTAACAGTGGGGAACAAACAGCCTGCATCACCTTCTCTTGCTTCTGGAAGAACTGACTTGACATCCTTTGCAAAGACCCCGAGTCCACCCTTTCATTTTTTATTCCCTGGCATCCATTCTTATTTCAGACTCTCATTACTGCTGCCCTAGACTATTTCAATAGCCTCTAACTGGTTTCCAATCTCTCTGCAATCTAATCTGTCTTATCTACCACCGCTAAGATGAATCGCCTTAAATCCCCCTCTCATTGCAGTCCCTGCTAACGTCCGCCTTTGGTCTGCTCTGCCCCATCCACTGCACGCTCAGCAGGGCACTGAGCCCTCAGCCCCTCCAGGCTGCACTCTGGGTGATTGCTTACGCACGACTTGTGCTCCAGCCACACTGCACACTCACTCTGTGCTTCACATCTCCCCAGCTCCCATCTTGATGAAATCTTCCCCTCTCGAAATACTTTCTGAACAAGCATCAGCTCAGATATCCTCAGCCACCAGAATCGCACCAACCAGAAGTAACCGCTGCTTCTTAGATTCTTGATAGCTTATGGTTTCTTTATGGAACATACCGTAGATCAGCTTACATCACTGTTATGTATGCATCTAATGTCGCCTGTTAGAATTTATTTTTCATTTTCATTTGCTTATTTTATTTGAGAGGCTGAAAGCCAGAGAGAATGACCTCTCATTCACTGATTGACTCAACGAACGCACAGGAGACAGGAACTCAATCCAGGTCTCCCACATGGATGGCAGGGACCCAAGGTCTTGAACCATCACTTGCTGCCTCCCAAAGTGTGCATTAACAGGAGTCTGGAGTTGGGAGCAGAGCCAAGACTCAAATCCAGCCCCTCCAATATGGGATGTGGTTGTTCCAAGTGGCAGCTTAACCGCTGTATCAAATGCCTACCTCTCCTGCTAGAATTCAATCCCCCTGCCCAAGATGGAATCTTACGCATTTTTCCTCCAGTACCTATCACTGTGCTTGCTGCTAGCTACTGATCCAATGAAGAAATGAGTAAGATAGGATGCTCAGTATATATTGTCTTAATTTTTTTAAATCTTAATTTGATGTCCATTGTTTTTGACACTAAATTCCATTAACATAAAATGCAGTGAACTTTGCAATAAACATGCATGGCAGAGAGTGGGAAGAATCATTTGCTTCTCAGGTTCTATTTAAATGCTCGTCCTGGTGTAGTGTAGGGCTATTTTTGTAATGGAAATGGATGATTGTCAGCATTTGGATTAATAGATAACCCTCCTGGAAGGAGAAGGGGGAAGGAGAAAGAGTAGTAAATCTTTCAGCATAAAGTGCAAGCTTTAATAAAGGAGCCAATAAAGAAAAAGGAATTAGGAAGACACAGCAGAACTCCCATGCAGGTCAGACTCAAGTGCCATATAGATTTATGCTGGATTCACTCTTAAGTCTTGCCCTTGTTTGTTCTCTCTCTCCTGGCACCTGTAAGCCAGAGGACTCTATTTCTCTTCCATTGCTGTGGTTCCAGTTCTGCCCCTCCTTTCTGTCTGGACTGTTGCAACAGCTAACAAACTTGATCTCCCTGTTCCTAGCTGTTTGTTCATCCAATTCACCCTTCCCTGCTGCTGTCACAGATATCTTCTAAAACCAAAGCAGTTGTTTCCCCTCTCTTCCTGACAAGCCCACGCTCTCTAGTATCACGATCAGAGCTCTTAGGATTGTGCACAGCCCACACCACTCTCCTACCTCCCCATAGCCCAGGCTTCAACTGGGCAGCGCAGTCTTTCCCAGTGTTTTCCTTGCTTTGCCAATACAGGCCTTCTGTTTGGGGTGCCCTTGCCCCTTGTCCTCTTATTCAGGAGCCAGCTCAAAGGTCAGCATCGCTGAGGCACTTCCCTGACATCCCGCATCCTCCTACCTGCTGGATTTTCCTTCTACTGGAATGTGCTCGCCCTTGCACATGAACCCCTCTTCACCTCTGCCTTCCATGGTGTGGACACACTTGTCTCTGAGCTCCAGGCTCCTCAAAAGCAGGCAGTGTGCCCCAGAACCCAGTGTGGTGTTGTGGGGGGCAGGACAGATGCAGAGTGGGGGAGGAAATGGCACTGATCCCTGCCTGCCTACAAGGAAGGAGGGGTTCTCTCACACCTCCCACCCTCCGTTGTCCCCTCACTGCAGCTCACAGCCTCCTGAGCTCTGCCTCTGCAGCCAGAGTCTCCCTCCACCAGAAATGCTCTTCCTTCTAGTCTTCCTGTAGCTGTCCCTTGTGTGTTCCTTCCATCCCAAGTCTGCCTTCTCCGTGTGGCTTTCCAGACACGCTGGCTCAGGGAGGCCCTCGCCTCTGCTCCAGTCACCTGCTGACACATCAGCCTACCTTCTTTTCCTCCTGACTTGTACCACACCAGAAACTGGGGTCATTAGCTATTTGCTTTTCCATAGCATCTGCCTCCTGCTTGTTAGGAAGGAACTGTTTGGTTCCCCCCACAGTGTACCCAGTGCATGTTTCTGGCACATAGTAGGTGCTTAGTATATGACAGAAAAGATGGGTGAACAAATTTTCATTTGCTAGTTCTTTAACAAAAGCTATTCCACAAAGCAAACAAATGCTATTCCTACTTGGAAAGAATTCAAACTGTAGAAACGTTTCTAAATTCCATTGGTGGGACTAAAACTAAAAATATTTTAGCAACTGAAGCACAGAGATGCTTGTGATATTCTAGAGTTCTGGTATGATACTCTTTATTTTGTTATTTTAAGCATGGCCTTGGTGGTGCAGAAACCTATTCAAATTGGCTGTGTTAGAAACAGTGCCACAAAGGAAATAGTGGCCTCTGGTGGCACAGTGACCATCCTGCCAGCATTATGTTAATCTGAGATAGTTGAGCTTTTGGTGCCCAACACAATATCTCAGATGCAAAGGGCACTCGATAAATATTTGCTCATTGGCTGAGTGAATGCCTTAGCTCATTGTGCTCTGCTTCCTTCAGGAGAGTTTGAATTACTGCCTTCTCCCCTGGGGAACCCAGCATTTGCTGGCCCTGTTCCCATCGCATCCACCAAAGAAAGCCTGGCTCCACGCTGCCCAGAGGGACCAGTCACTCGGCAGCAGTGTCTGCCATGGCCAGGAGAAAGTTTCTTGGAGCTCTGTAGAAATTTCTTTTTAAAATGTGTTTGTCTTTGATTTAGTGAAAGAAGAGCTAACTTCTCTCAAGCCAGTAAGACTAGTTCTCCAGTGTAAATCTCTTTAATACCATACTGTGATTCAACTCATATCTGTCTCAGTGTACACCAGGTGCCTGGCCGTGTGCAAGGCGTTGTGGCCGAGCTGCATGGGACAGGCGAGGGGCAGGCCCTGGAGGGGTAAATGGCCTTGCAGGAAAACCGGTCTTTATTGGCCCACAGTTATTGGGATGAGGGATGCTGGAAGGTGAGTGTAGAAGGCTGTGCGCATGCCCACAGCTTTCTGGGAACTGATCTACTTTTTTTTTTTAACTTTTATTTAGCAAATACAAATTTCCAAAGTACAGCTTATGGATTACAATGGCTTTTCCCCCACTTCCCCCCCTCAGACTTCCCCCCTGTCTGCAACCCTCCCAACTCCCGCTCCCTCTCCCATTCCATTCACATCAAGATTCATTTTCAATTCTCTTTATATACAGAAGATCAATTTAGTATATATTAAGTAAAGATTTCAACAGTTTGCACCCACACAGAACATAAAGTGTAAAATGCTGTTTGAGTACTAGTTATAGCATTAGTTCACATTGAACAACACATTAAGGACAGAGATCCTACATGAGGAGTAAGTGCACAGTGACTCCTGTTGTTGACTTAACAAATTGACACTCTTGTTTATGGCGTCATGGAACTGATCTACTTTTAAGATATGAAGGCCATGGACACAGGCTTTCTTAATCCCTTTCAGCATATATTTCATTTTACCATAATAGCTTAAAGTCTGTCCCATGAGGCAAAGAATAAAAACTTTTCTTTTTGTCTCAGTATTTGTGATGTGATTTCTTATTTGTCACATTTTCTGCCACATGTGTAACCAAAGGAATGGTGTTTTTCTGAAGGTTAAATATCATAAGGTTTTGTTTCTATCTGCACATGTTTGCTTTCCATAGTGTAGCTCTTAGACTATGGGAATCCAAACAGTGGGTTCCAACTTGGTTTTTCTATCTTTGAAATATATATATATATATATATATATATATATATATATATATATATATAACAACACTGGTCTACCAGTGTTCTCTACTGGTCTCTTTACTCCTCTACTAGATCCAGTTTTAAAAATGTATTTATTTATTTGAGAGGCAGAGAAACAGAGAGAGAGACGGAGACAGATAGAGTTGCCATCTGCAGATGCTCTCCTCAGATGCCTGCACTGACTGGATGGGACTGGGCTGAAGCTGGGAACACAGTACAGGTACCCAACATGGGCTGAGGGACCTCACCACTGGAGCCATCACCACTGCCTACCAGGGTCTGCATTAGCAGGAGCTGGGTCTGGGGACAGAGTCCAGGAGCCCCAGTATGGAATGGAGATGTCTCAACTGCTAAGCTAAGTGACTCCCCTAGATCCAATGCTTAAGATTTTTACTGTGTATGTGTCCTTTCCACTCTTTCTCTCTCTGTTGCTGTTCCCAATTTTCTTTGAGTCCCTGCTTCAGGTTAGTGTCACATGTTTTATTTATTATAAGAATAAACTTTATAGCCCTGTGAACAGAACTATAGTGTCTGTAAAATGACATGAAAAGACTGTACACTCAAAGTCTTACACTATAAAATAGCTAACCCCTTCCACTCAAATCCCATTTCCTGCAGAGTGCTGGCTTAAATAATGAAAAATTGCACAGTATGAAGAAACTCCTTCTATTTATGTTAGTTCGTTTGGTAGACCCAACTGTATGCCTGCAGCCAGGGTTACTAAGGAACGACACAATCTCACCTTAAGGATGTTGAGAGTTCAGGAAGAGACATTGGTGCAACTACGAATATTATGAAGCTTCAGTGTAATTCTGATTTCAGCATGAAAGAATTATCAGATCTATTTTTTTCTATTTAAGAATAGAGGAGAGGGGCCAACATTGTGGCAGTGGTAAAGGCGCCACCTGTGATTCTGGCATCCCATATGGGCACCAGTTTGAGTCCCAGCTGCTCCACTTCCAATCCAGCTCCCTGCAAATGGGGCTAGGAAATCAGTAGAGGATGACCTATGTCCTTGGGCCCCTGCATACAGATGGGAGACCCAAAGGAAGTTCCTGGCTCCTGGCTTCTGGTAGGCCCAGTTCTGGCTGTTACTTCCATTTGGGGAGTGAACCAATGGATGGAAGATTCTCTCTCTCTCTCTGTGTGTGTGTGTGTCTGTGTGTGTATCTCCCTCTCTCTCTGTAAAACTCTGCTTTTCAATAAATAATTTTTTTAAAAAAAATAAAAGAATCAGTGGAGAGTAAAAGAAAAAACCTCATAGGTTGTAGGGCTGGAAGCTGAGCCATCAAGGTAGCTCAGGTGCCTTACTGTACAAAAAGATTGAGAGAGTTTCTGGGGGAAAACAAAGGCACAGAAGTGATGAATACAGTATAAACATAGTACATTCAGCCCACTTCAGTTCAAATAATTTGGAGCACAGCATTTGGGGTGAAGAAAGCTAAATGGATGAAGCAGAGGCATCCTCATGGGGGCCCTGATACCATGTACTAATCAGGTATACTCTACCTTCTATAATATACTGAAGGTGAGGTTGGACATGAAGCAAGCAGAAGGGGTGAAGGTTTTAAGGAGGCAGGGACGTAACGTGATTTGTATCTTGATACGATCATCCCAGAGGAAGCTTTAATGTGAACTGCAGGCAGTTAGGAGAGCAGTCCTCCATTGCTGTGCCTTGACATACGATGTGACATCCACCGAGTCGCATTCTAAGAATGATTTGCATATGTTACTGAATTTAATTTTCTGATTTTAAAAGAGCTTTCATCTTCACATTAACTGATGAATGTGGGCTAGGATTTTCTTTTTCTTATACGGCCCTTGTTCATTTCTGATAGCAAGGTAAGACTACCCATGAAGTTGGATAGCTTTTTCTCACTTTAATGTCTAAAATGGTTTTATAACAGCTAATCCTATCTGTTCCTTTAAGATTTGGTCCAAATGCCCTAAGAAATTACTTAGGCTTGGGATTTTTAATTCTGCAGATGGGATAAATTTTTTGTTTACTGATTCAATTACTTTAGTGGTTACTGGGTTACACAGATATTCCACTTTTTTTCCTTGACTCAATTTTGTAACATATACAATTCTATAAAATACTCTAATTCATGGCAGATGTGTTCATTGTCAAAATTATCTTAGTATAAGAAGCAAGAATCTTTTAGGAAAAATAGGAACATTCTGAATTGCATTTGCTGAAATGAGTTCACGGATCTATACATCTGTCAAAACTTATCAGATGGTGCATACAGTTCATGGTAAACAAATTATTCCTCATAAAGTCAATTAAATGTACTTGTGGAAGGATATACCTAGTTTTTTCTAATTTTTTTTAAAATCTTCATTGGTATCTTTAGATATGTTCTCCTATTTGTTCATAATACCACCCATCTGGGCTGGGCTATCTCTCTTTTTTTTCCCCCATGAATGTTGTTGAAAGGAATGTCTACTTCATTATCTTTGAAATCACTAGAACTTTGAAAAAAACCCTCAGCATCCTTGCTTTCTTGATCTTTCTACAGCAAGTACCTTGTGTGTCCCTGCCACAACCAGCACCCTCATTTTGTGTGGGTGAATGAGACCCTATGAGAGAGAGGACAGGTAGCTCTAAGGAGGTTACAACACTTGGGGAAGAGGCCAGAGATAAAGGGATGGAACGGGCATCACAATGGCACAAAGCAACCACTACTTGGGGTGCTGTCATCCTGTATATGAGTGCAGGCTCAGTCTTTGCACTTCTGCTTCCAATCCAGTTTCCTGCTAATGTATCCTGGGAGGCAACAGATGATGGGTCCCAGTGCTTGGGTCCCTGCCCTCAAAGTGGGAGATCCATTTGGCCCAGTCGAGCCCTTTCTCCCTCTCTCTCTCTCTCTCTCCTCTCTCTCTCCTCTCTCTCTCTCTTTCTCTCTCTCTCTCTCCTCCACCCTACCCCTCATCTTTCTGCCTTTCAAGTAGATGAAAATAAGTAAGTAAATAAATAAATATTTTTTAAAAAGAGAAAGGAAAGAGATGATTTTTGTTTTTTCAAGGGGCCTAGTGTAGCCGGCAGATCGTGGGAGTAGCTATCAGAGGCAGCTTCCCCTGAGCAATTCAGTGTGGCTGAAATAAAATCATCTGGTGCCTTTGCAGAGAACACCCTCAGATGAGTTACACGGGGCTTAGCTGACAGCCTGAGTGTTCATCACCCTTTAGAAGCTAGCTCCTATCATGTTTGCTTCCTTTGCTGATAGGCTAACAAAAATAGGCAGCAGAATCTGAAAATAATACAGTACCACTTAGCTACTAAGTGGTTAATATATTTCACTGTCTTGGAATTCATGTGCTTGTTTTGCAACTAAATATGCTTGGATACTTAATGCAATATCTATTTTTCCTTTTGTTAAAGCACAAACAACAAAAAATACTCCTCTAGATTTGAGGGAGCTAATTATACTTAATTGCTAAATGTAAAAACTTGATTGCCTCTGTTTTCTTCTAGTCATCAAATGCATTCTAGAAGCAAACATCATAATATGTGAGATGCACTATGTAATGATGTGATTCTTATATCTTAAAGCCAAATACGATCTGAGAACTATATCCCTATTATAAGTGTATTCAGAGATGGTATTGTTAGTTGTCTTGGGACTCACTTAAAATTATCAGGTGCTGTGCAACAGGTGTACCAAAGCTGTTGTTGAATGTCATTCCATGTGCATTTAAGATAATTATATGTTTTGGAAAGCTTGCAGGGAAAATAGATGTTGTGGATAGGACTTGGTTACTTTCAAAGTCTTGCTCAGCAGCCTAGAGGGAAATCAACTGTGCCCTTCCTTCATAGTGCTGGGCATCAGCAGCAAAGTTCTTTCTCTTAAATTTGCACCAGACCTCCTGGAACCAGGAGGAAGAAAGGGTTATAACCTTGAGTAATCTTGCTTTCTTGTGCTTTTAAAAATATATTTGGGGCATCTGGAAAAACTTGAGAACTCAAGACTGAAAGCCATTTTATGGTTTGCTAAAGACTGGGTGACTTGGAAAACAGTAACCTATTTGCATACAGTTCTAGAGGCCAGAAGCCTGAGTTTCTTCAGTTGTCTCTGTCCGGGCTAGTAGATAGCTGGTAGATAGCTGCCCTCTCTCTCTACTCAGGGTATTAGTGACAGAACCAACTATGTGTGTGTCTGTATGTCTATATCGTATATATATCTGTATGTATACCATATCGTGTGTGTGTGCACATGCACATGTGTGGAAAGGGAGAGAGAGGGCATGAGAGTGAGGCAGAGACGGAGAAAGGTTTATGGAGGCTTTAGAAATCTAAAATTTGCAGACCAGAGACCCAGGAAAGTGCTACATTCCAAATCCAAGGGTGCTTGGCTGGCAGAACTCCTCCTTGCTCGCGGGTGGCCAGTCTTCGTCCTCTAAAGCCTTCAGCAGGCTGGATGGGGCTGACTGTTCTTGGGAAGGTAATCTGCTTTACTAAAAGTCCGCTCATTTAAATATTACTCTCATCCAAAAACACCATCACAGAAATGTCCAGAATAATGTTCAACCAAATATCTAGGCACCATAGCCCAGCCAAATTGACAGAAAAAAGTATCTGTCATATGTAATCTTCTATACCTGTACCTGTGTTCAAATTTCCTGTTGTAAGGACACTATTCATACTGAATTAGGCCACATCTTAATGATTTCATTAAATTTAAGACCCACCTCCAAATACAGTCAACTTACTTTATTATTTATTTAAGAGACAGAGAGGGAGAGAGAGACAGAGATTTCCTATCCACTAGTTCCCTCCTCAAATTCCAGTAATGACTGGTGTTAAATCTGGGAGCTGGGAACTTAATCTAGGTCTGCCGTGTGTATGGCAGGACCAACTACTTCAGCCATGATTACTGCCTCCCATGGCCTGCATTACCCAGGAAGTTGAAGTCCAGAGCAAAGCTCAGAATCAAACCCTGGTACTTCCATGTGGAACATGGGTGTATTAACTGTTAGGCCAAACACCCATCCCCAATCATCATTTTGAAGTACTGATGGTTAGAACTTCTATATAAGACCATTGGGGGAGCATAGTTCAGCATGTACCATTCCTTATTGAAAAGTAAGCTTGAATGATAAGGCAAGTCAGGAATGCTCCTCCTTGCTGCAGAATTCTCAAAACCTGGGTCTGCTTGCTTGACACACAGCAAGACAGTCACTGGCGTCATGGTGGCAGAAGAAAGTCAGTGTTTATTGCAGAAGTGCAGAGCAAGGAGCTGGGCAGCGGTGACTTAATTCTCCTCGAGGGGTTAGGGTAGAGGTTCTTTTAGATTGCAGATGGAATTGAGAGGTGCATGTTTCAATATCCTGTTCTTTTGGGAATTTTGATGATGGTAAGATGGGCTCCAGTTCGTCAGGTGGTGTAGTTACTTCTTGCTCAGAGCTTCAGTTTCCTGGGAGAAAACCATCCAGACAAGACTGAACATCAAGGTGTTATATCCTTAGGGGAGATAAATGACCTCGTAAGTCTGGTGTTCAGGGACCCTGTAAGCTCAACTGCATCAGTGCCTCAGTTCGGTGGGTTAGTTTTAGTGAGAGGCTTATTTGCAATCACAAACTCAGTGCAAGAAAAAAAAGTTTACACTAAGGGAGGGAGGGAGACTGGGAGACCTGGGCGACTAAGACCTGATGGTGTCTAGCACCTGCATAAAAGCACTGTATAAGGGCGTGGTTCCACTCCTAGTACTAAAAACCTGTTGTTTGGGACAGGTGTTTAGTATATCAGTTAAGTCTTTACCTGGGTACCTCACATGCCCTATCGGAGTGCGTGGGTTTAAGCCCTGGCTCTGCTTCTGTCCAGGTTTAGCAGTGATGGCTCCGGAAGTTGGGTCCCTGTCATTCACAAGGGAGACCTGGATTGGCTTCCTGGCTCCTGGCTTCAGTTTGACCAATCCCAGCAATTTGTGGGCATTTGGGGAGTGAGCCAGATGATGGGGGAATTCTTATTCTCTGTCTTCTCTCTCTGCCTTTCAAATACATAGAAGAAATAATTTAAAATGTTATTTCCCATCATTCCAGGGTACCACGTTTCTGAATCCCCACATAAACCAGTTAATTGGAATGGAAAGTAACTTTATTCACTTTTCTACAACCTATAAGTCAATTTTATTTTTCTATGCCAAGGTTATTTACTTGATCATAATTAGAGACTAGGTTTAAAAAGAGAAAAATTTATTTTGGTTATGTCTAGATTTTTCTCTGTTTTCATTTTGTATTTTTATATTCAAGTTAAAGGGCAATGTGTAACATATTTTTATCTTGAATTGTGAACTAATGTGCAATTACTTTTAAAAATAGTTCGTACTTTTTCTGGCAATATAAAGAATAAACAATGGAATAATTACCAGTGAAAGCGAAGGATAAAATTAACAAGAAAATACAAAATGAAGACTTATTAAAAACCACATTTTCAGTAGTTCTATCTTGTCAAATGAAATCTTTTTTTTTTCTTTTCTTTTTTTTGACAGGCAGAGTGGATAGTGAGAGAGAGAGACAGAGAGAAAGGTCTTCCTTTGCCGTTGGTTCACCCTCCAATGGCCGCTGTGGCCGGCTCATTGCACTGATCTGAAGCCAGGAGCCAGGTGCTTCTCCTGTCTCCCATGCGGGTGCAGGGCCCAAGCACTTGGGCCATCCTCCACTGCCTTCTCGGGCCATAGCAGAGAGCTGGCCTGGAAGAGGGGCAACCGGGATAGAATCCGGCGCCCCAACCGGGACTAGAACCCGGTGTGCTGGCGCCACAAGGCGGAGGATTAGCCTGTTAAGCCACGGCGCCGGCCCAAATGAAATCTTGTAGCCTTATCTGGAATCTCTCAAATCACTATCTTCCTTGTACCTCTCAGACCTTTGTAACAAAAGGGTACCCTGTTTCTCATCTCTGATACTTAAAGAAATGCCTCTGATTCTCTTTTTTTGCAGATAATAAAGAGCTTTTCCTTTCCAAAGCAATTCACAAGTCCTTCATAGAAGTTAATGAAGAAGGCTCAGAGGCTGCTGCCGCCTCAGGTATTCAGAAAATTATTTGCTAAACTCTTCTCACCTTTTCTAGATTTGTGTTTTTAAAGCCATCTGGGATCAGGGAGGGTGATTCTCAGAACCAAGTCAAAACAAAACAGACTCTGCTCTAACTTGGGGGAGTAACCAGTGCTGAGCCAGCCTGAATTTTCTAAATAGACCGTGAAGTGCGTCCTCACTCCAGTGCCCCTTTGCGGAGCAACTCCCATGGTCGTGTTCTCCCTAATGAGAGACTGGATGCGTTGGCAGCAGTGGGAGAATAGATTTTCCTGCTGTGTTGCCTGTTTAAATATTTTAAATATTTCCCTGCTGCCCACTTAAGCATTTTTCTTTCTAACTAATTGTTTGTGGAAGTTGGTTTTTAATTTTGTCAGTGAACACTTTTGACTTTTTAAAAGCACATACATAAGTGAGAGTTTGTAACAGTGTCTAAATAACGTTAAATGCTTTTAATGAAGCGATAAGTTTAAGTAAATAACCATTCAATTTGACAGCAATCACATGTTCAAAATACAGTGATGAATGTCCTTCCTCATCTGAGAATTCTGACCTCCCTAGTTAGCTGGCAGTGGTTTTTCCGTGACTTTTCTCCTGCCTGTCTTTCTTGGGGTCAGGTGGATTTATGTCAATCTCAGGTTCAACAGCTAACATCAGATTTCTGTAGGATCCTTCACCCAAACCCTCCGGTAAAGTGCTACTCTATTATATGCATACAAGTTTTTTCAGCCTTATTGTTCACAACAGTTATTTTAAGAAATAGAAACAGTCATCAGAATCTAGAAAGCTTAAAATCTTGAATAATTTAATATTGACATTTTTCTGGTAACTGCACTGCAGCAAGTATACAACAGCAATCATCCTAGAATGAGGATCACAGGGAAATTCAGCCTCCCAGCCTTTGGAAACCACTGAAACTCTCACCACTAACTTTTCCCTTTAATCACTGCCACCCTGACTGCTCAGCGGCAAGCCTGGAGACTTGCTATGGAAAAATACGCATCTCAGACAAAATAAGTCATAACCTGAAAATATGAATTTTCTTACCTTTATTGTTTTTGTTGTTTTGGGATCTTTTTCCTTTCTTCTTCCCCTTCCCTTAACTCAAAGGACATTTTCATAAGAAGCACCAGTATTTATCTGAGACAGAATAAAACTTTCCTAACAGCCAGAATAAATTGTCCTATTATTTTTGGTGGAATGGAAGAAGAAATTGTGTACGGTATGTGTTACTTTAGTTTTGTTTTTTAAAAAGATAAAGTAAAAATGTTAGTGCTTTTACAAGTTTCCTTTAAGTCTGTGAAATTGTGTTGTCTGTAAATTGTTGCCTTTGTTTTAAAAGCTTAGACACAGCTGATCTGAGAAGTTACTCGTTAGTCTCTGCACAGCCATAGACATGTAATTACTTTCTCTCTGCACTGCAGGCATGATTGCAATTAGTAGGATGGCTGTGCTGTATCCTCAAGTTATCGTGGACCACCCATTTTTCTTTCTTATCAGGAACAAGAGAGCTGGTGAGTCTGTTGTGAGAACAGAACTTTCTTTAATAAACCAGAAAGAAATTTTCTTTCTTAAGTGGAGGGTTTTTTCACTGTGTTTATCAGATTAATTTTGACATTCAAATGCTTTTGTAAAAATATTTTATTTATTATTTTTGAGATAACATACTTCTTAATTTACATTATAGTCAAAGCTTTAATGGCTCTACAAAATAAAGAGTTCAGCAAATCAAAAGAGGAAAGGTTATAGTCCAGGAGGAAAATACACCAAAGCTATAACCAACAATCAAATGAAAAGATGTTCAACTTCACTCACATAAAGAAATTTTAAAAGTCACAAAAATCATTGAAACTCTAATAGTATATAATTTCTATCAGTTTGTTTAACAAAGAGTTAAAGCAAGTTTTATAAAACACTCTATTTAGAGCAAAACTGGCAGGCATTTCTCTCTTTTTTAAAAAGTTTTCTGTTGTTTTTAATTTTATCTCCTACATATAAAGGAGAACAGGCAGTATTTGTCTTTCTGTGTCTGGTTTATTTCACTCAACATAATGTCCTCCAGTTCTAACCATTTTGCTGCAAAAAAATAGAATTTCAGTCTTTTGTTTATAGTTGAATAGCAGTCCAATTTTTTTATTCATTCATCTGATGTATAAACCTGCCATATGACCCAGCAATCCCACTACTGGATAAATATCCAAAAGGCATGAACTCATTGTATCAGAGAGATACCTGCTGCACCATGGTTTTTTTTTTTTTTTTTTTTTTTTTTTTTAAAGATTTGTTTATTTATTTGAGTGTCAGAGTTACACAGAGAAGGAGAAGCAGAGAGAGAGAGAGTTCTTCCATCCAATGGTTCACTCCCCAGTTGGCCACAACCGCCAGAGCTCCACCAATCCAAAGCCAGAAGCCAGGAGCTTCTTCCAGGTTTTCCACCCAGGTGCAGGAGCCCAAGGACTTGGGCCATCTTCTACTGCTTTCCTAGGCCATAGCAGAGCTGGACTGGGAGTAGAGCAGCCGGGACTCCATCTGGCACACTTATGGGATGCCAGCATTGCAAATTGTGGCTTTACCTGCTACACCACAGTGCTGTCACCTGCACCATGTTTATAGCACCACTGTTCACAATAACTAAAATGTGGAACCAACCAAGTGTACATCATTAGATGAAAGTTCAAATGCTTTTTGAAAAAAAAATTGTATTGTATAAATCATGTATATTGATTAAAATAACTTGCAGTTTTATTTTCACAACATTGGTCATAGCAAGCAAGAAGGAAAATAAATACTCCTTTCTTTTGTTCACTTCTAAACCAATGCAGGCACAATTCTGTTCATGGGACGAGTGATGCATCCTGAAACAATGAACACAAGTGGACATGACTTTGAGGAACTTTAAATTACTTCATTTGAATAGCAAGAAAAACAGTAACTAAGCACATCCTGTTTGCGATTGGTATATATTTAGCATTTGTGTTTTGCAGTATATCTTATGGTAGTATTTAAGGTAGCTCCAGATAAAAAACAATACATGTAAATTATAAGTTAACTTCTCAAGGAAAGTGGTCAGTATTATGCTAATGGTCCTGTTTTGTCATTGTATTTGTTGTGCTGTTGCTTAAAATAAAACTACATATTGAACATGTGAACAGCTGTGTTTTTCATTTTAGAAGTTATTATAGAAAGAGACATCTAGCTTAAATTTAAAAACATTATTTCTTTTAGAAATCCAGATACCATCTAGATACAACTTGGAGTTGGAAACAATGATGTTTCTGAACATCTTAAATCTTCCATAATGATGCAGAAACAAAGCACCAAAGTAAGTTAACATAAACTTGAATCTGACAAGCAATAACAAAGTGAAGATAAGTAATCCACACAAATTCTGGTTTTTTCAAATCTGCATATATTATGATGCAAAGGAATGCAAAATGAACATCTTTTATATGGCTATGTGACAAACACTGTTAGAAAAAAACATAAGGTTATGTAAACTCCATAGGTGATATCTGTGGGTTACTTTTTTGAGCTTTTAAAAAGCCCCTTGGTTTCCTATGCCTGATGGAGTTACAAGCCTGGGAATCACCATGGTTTGCTGCTGCAAATAAAATTTAAACTGCAGTTTCTCCCAAAGTCCCAAAATGAACCATATAAGCAAATTAGTAGAAGTAGGTACATGAGTATGTGACTGGAAAATTAGCAAGAAAAACTGTCCAGTACAGATCATGGAGAGTAGCCGAAAACAGGGCTGAACTCTGGTCACAGAGATGATTTGGTTTCTCTGCATGAGGTCTTTACAACTTGAACTTGAGTGTTTGTAACTAGGCTGTCACATTCCTTGCTTTTCCCATTAGTTGCCTGGGTGATTCCTGGATGCATTTGAGATTCCTGGAAAGCTGTAGCGTTCTTTTCTTGTACAAGAAGTTGGCTGTCCCACTTGGAGGCAATGTCACAGGCAAGGACACCAGTAAATTACTTTGTTATCTTTTGGAAAAGTAGTGGTATTTCTTGGGAAAACAGATCCATTTAAGCCAAATCTTCTTCCTTTTTTAAAAGATTTATTTTATTTGTTTGAAAGGCAGAGTTACAGAGAGAGAGAGAGAATATCTTCCATCCTCTGGTTCACTCCCAAAATGGCTGTAAACGGCCAGTGTGGGCCAAGGTGAAGCCAGGAACCAAGAACGTCATCTATGTTGTCTCCCACATGGGTGCAGAGGCCCAAGCACTTGGGCCATCGTCTGCTGCATTCTCAGGCACATTAGCAGGGAGCTGGATTGGAAGAGGAGCAGCCAGGACTCCAATAGGTACCCATATGGGATGCTGGCATTGCAGGTGGCTTAACAGGCTACACCACAGCACCAGCCCACAGATTTTTACTTCTATGATTAACAGTCTTGGAAAATTTTTGAAACATTTAAAATTTTTAAAAAATTGTTTGCATGTTACTTTCTTATGCATTAGATATTTCACTATGATTTGGAGCTATTAATAAGAATTAACATGATCATTAACTTTGATTTAGTTCAAAAGAGTTCAGAGAAACAAGATTTGACCCTTGATCTACAAATTCTAAACTGTGAGGATAAACTTGAAAACTGGCATTTTTTCCCACAAGCTCTGTTGCACACTACATCTTGAATACTGCTAAAGTAAAGGAAGCATGTAGAATAATTATTTAAATGGTACAAGTATTTCGATATGGTTAGTTTCTAGAAAATTAGATCATTCAATAAAACATATTAAATTAGTGCTTCTCAAACTTCAGTATGTAATGGAGCCATTTAAGAGTCATGAAAAATACAGATTCCAATTCAGTAGCTCTGTTTGCTCTTCTTTACCTTCTCTTTTTTCCTGCATGGAATTTCAAAAGCAGTTTGCCAAGCTGCTCCTCCCACTGCTATTTGCAGCTCCATGGACCCACAATTTCCTGTCTAACCTGGTCCACTGGGGGCTGGTACCATACCTCTACCACTTCCCTTTATTATTTGCTCTTTCAGTGTGGACCTGCCAGGTTCTGTTGGTCTCCTGGGCTTCCCGTCACAAATTTCTATGGCTCTATCTCCTTTAACTATCTATATTGCCCTGTGTGACTTGGACCATCCTGTTGCTATACTGTCATCTTGGGCTGATATCCAAATATACTTTTTTTCCTTTACATAATGTGGACAAATGAAATAATCCCTCTGCATATTAGAGCAGTTGAAATATATTCTTTGAAAATATGGAGACATTATGGGCAATACTAACAAGAGACTTTATGAAACATTAACAACACACTAGTTAACACTGAATTTTTATAGCTTATATTTTCAGAACATTTACACTTCATTTATAAACTTAGGTTATTGTAAAACAGCGTTCTTGTTTTCACTTATAATATGTGCAGGTTGGGTTAACTGATCTTTATTCAGTGTTGATATTCTAAGTTTCTGATATCATCCCTTACCATATTACTACTTGCGAAGCATTACATCTATTGCTATGTCTGTATCAATTGAATGAGTTACCTCTCATGAACAGAAAAGTTACTTCTCACAAAGAGATTATCATTAGGTAAATGTGGATTTTTATCAACTCCAAATATAATTTTTGTTAGCTGCTGTAAGGTTATATTGTACATTCAGAATGTTTACTTTAAAATATTTCACCACAATTTATATATGCTTTATCTGAAAATGGATTATCTCTTGTTTTTAGCATTCTTGTGAAATGCTAAAATATAAGAATACTTTAGAGTCAATTTTTTTCTTTTTGTTTGATTTTGTTTACAGTTTGCTCTTCAAAAATTAACATTGTGTGGTTCAATTCCATTTTCCTTAAAACTTGGTTTATGATCCAGCAATCCCAATCACATGCATTATTATACAGACAAGGAAACAAAGCCTCCATACAGGTTCACACAAAAGCTATGAGTGAATGTTTACAGTGGTATTATTTGTAGTTAAGAGTAATTAGAAATAACACAAATATCAATAAGTGAGTAGATAAAGTGTGGTATATCCACACAATGGATTGCTACATAGCCATAAAAAGGAAGGAACTACTGATACTCATAACTTAAATGAATCTCTTTTGTATTTTAATTATGATGAAGGTTACATTAATCTATACATTATAAAACTCTTAGAGCTATACACCAAAAAGAGTGAATTTTTATGTATTTAAATTTTTAAAATCATGCAATCCAAATGATTTTAGAAGCAGTACATTTTGTTTAAAAACTTAGTGTTATTATTTATTCTTACTTATAAAGAGAAGAACTACCAAACTATCAACACATTAACAGAAATTTCAGTGTTACAAAGGCTGGCACCAAATTCTAAAGATTTCTCTTCATTTACAAGCTCAATTTACTGGCCTTCAGGGTTTCTTTCCTGTGTCATAATACATAGGCATAATGCAAAATGTGATTCCTGTTAAGTAGAACTGATTTTTGGAAAAGTGAGCACTTCTGATTCCTTAGTTGGCCTATAGTCTACTGGAGCTTCCTTTAATGGCCAATTTCCATAAAGGACTCACCACAGAAAGGAGTCATTTATACGAATCTTATCAGTTAGTCAGGCTGAGTGGGGAAGTCATTTTAAAAATAATTCTTCCTTGGCAAAGACAGCACTGTATTCATTCATTCACATGTAAATCAGACATTTGGTAGGTAAAGTGCCTGTGAATCTGCTATGTGTATCAAATAGCATGATACGGTTAAAGAAACTATTACTTCATCCCATTTGAGTTCCTTAATTACATATCCTATTGGGTTATGCATCTAATTTATCCAAACCTCAGTTTACACATTTTAAAAACAGCAGTAATATTTCTTGCTCAATTTTAAAGACTGTGGAGTTTGAATAAGAAACTCAGCAGGAAAGCACTTTGCAGAGCACAGTATCTGTGTGGATGAGTTTGATGTTACAGTCAAATTTCTTCCTTTTTTTTCTCTGAAGGGGCTTTGGGAGGGAAATGCCATAAAGAATCCTGGGGGAGAGGTAAATTGCTCCTCAGTAAATAATGATGGATGTGGAAGGACTTTGCTTATCTGTTTTCATACTGAAGAGAAAAATCTCCAATACAGAGACTAAACCTTTAAAGCAAATGTTAAAAAGAACAGAAAAAAAACAACAACTGGTGTTTGTTTTGTCAACTTTGTTTTGCACTCCTCTGCTCCCCTTTTCTTAACTTCTTTGAGAATATTTGAATTTTTTCCCTAATTCTATTTCAACGTGCCTACTCATTTTTCATTATCTCTCTTTGAATTTTTAGTGCTTATTCCAGAGATTATAATCACATTTTCACATTTAGTATTAATATTAATATTTCCCTTATCATTAGTATTTTGCTGCTTTGTGTGGAATGTGGAACTCTTCCAACCATGTAATTACCTTATCATACTTATATTGTAGTTGTCTTATAGCACATGTGCATACAATGAAGAAATCCCATCAAATAATATTTTTTGCTTTCAATTATTATATATTTTAAAAAAACTCAAGAGCAGTAACATAGCCTACCGTTTATCCAAATATTCGCTTTTTAAAAAAGATTTATTTATTTATTTGAAACACAGAGTTACAGAGGGAGAAGGAAAGAGATAGGGGGATTGGAGAGAGAGAGATCTTCCATCCCCTGGTTCACTCCCCAGATGACCACAGTGGCCGGGGCTAGGCCAGGCTGAAGCCAGGAGCCAGGAGTTTCATCTGGGTCTCCCACAGAGAGTGGGTGGGCGCAGAGAAACATGTACTTGGGACATCTGCTGCTTTCCCAGGCACATTAGCAGGGAGCTGGAATGGAAGAGACACAAACCGAAGGCGCCCAGATGGAATGTCAGTGTCGCAGTGTCGGCACTTTATTTTTATTTTTATTTATTTATTTTTTTGACAGGCAGAGTGGATAGTGAAAGAGAGAGACAGAGAGAAAGGTCTTCCTTTTTGCCGTTGGTTCACCCTCCAATGGCCACCGCGGCCGGCGCATCGTGCTGATCCGAAGCCTGGAGCCAGGTGCTTCTCCTGGTCTCCCATGTTGGTGCAGGGCCCAAGCACTTGGGCCATCCTCCACTGCACTCCCGGGCCACAGCAGAGAGCTGGCCTGGAAGAGGGGCAACCGGGATAGAATCCGGTGCCCCAACCGGGACTAGAACCCCGGGACTAGAACCCGGTGTGCTGGCGCCACAAGGTGGAGGATTAGCCTGTTAAGCCATGGCACCGGCCAATGTTGGCACTTTAACTCACTATGCCACGATGCTGCCCCTCAAATATTGATTCTTTAAGTTTCTCTTTCTTTGTTTTTTTTTTTTTTTCCTCTTTCTTTGTGAACTTTGGAGTTCCTTGTAGTATCATTTCCCCTCTTCTTGAAGAATCAATTCTCTTTAGCATTTCTTTGTTAGAACAGGAGTATTAGTGAGAATACATTTTAGTGTTTCTTCATCTGAGAATGTCTTTATTTTACTTTATTCCTGAATAATATTTTCAGAGGATATGGAATTCTGAATTGCTACTTTGTTTCCTTCAGTACTTTAAAATGTCATTTTATTGTTTTCTAGTCTTCTTGATTTCTGACAGAAATTCCAGTCATTTGAATTATTATTCCCTGTAAACACTAAGTTATTTTTATCTTGTTTGCTTTCAAGACTTTTTTAATTGTTGTTTTTCCACACTCTGATTATGATTTATCTAGGTGTGGTTTCCTTTGGGCTTATCCTCAAAAATGTGGTTTCTTTGTCCTAAAATTTAGGAAAATTTTACCCTCTATTGTTTCAAAATAATTTTCTGCTTCAATATCCTTCTCTTCTTTCTTGTGGAATATAAATTAGACATTTAGGTATTGTCCCACAGCTCACTGAGACTTGTTCATTTTTAAAACTATTTTTCTTGTCTGTGGTTCAGATTGCTTGGTTTATTTGTCTCTATTCAAATTCAGTGACTCTTTCCTGTAGCATCACCCATTCTACCATTGAGCCTATCAAGTGAATTATTTATTTCAATTATGTTTTTCAGCTCCAAAATTGTCATTTGATTCTTTTTTATAACTTTTCTCTGCTGAATAGTTTCAGCTCTACTTTAATTTTAAAGGTGTTTGCTCTTCTTTGAGCATAATTACAATAGCCACTTAAAATTTTTGATAAATTCTAATATTTTGATCATCTGTTTCACATATATAGGTTATTTCTCCCATCATGAGTTGTTAGGATTTTCCTGAATTTCTCTATGCTCAATAATCTGGGTGGTGTTCTAGATATGTTGAATGTCCTATTTAAATCTGGAGAATGTTTATTCCACTTGTTTTGCTTCATTGTAGTAGGCATTTGACCTGGTTGAGTTTAGGCTGCATGTTTTGGCTTGCTTCCTGTGGGCTGTGTTTCCAGTATATCAGTTTTGTAATGTTATTTGGATCTTCTCAGCATATGCACCTCTTGGGATGATTCTAGTACTTGAAACTTATTCTACATCATAGTTCAGTTATCCAGGCTTTTGAGCTATTACTTAAAGTCAGTCCACTATCCAATAGATTAGGAATTGTCCAATACATCACACTCAACTTTGTGAGATCCATTTTTTAAATTTCTTTACAGTGGAGTTTTTAAAGTTCTCCAGACCAGTGTTTCTAAAACTTTATTGTGTTCAAAGATTCGTGTGAAAATCCTGATAAAATTTAGATTGTGGGGATAGGCATTATGGCACAGCAAGAAAAGCTGCCACCTTCCATGCCTGCATCCCATATGGGTGCTGGTTCAAATTTTAGCTACTCTGCTTCCAAGCCAACTCTCTGCTAATGTACCTAGGAAAGCAGTAGAGAATGGCCCAAGTGCTTAGGCCCGTGCACCCATGTGGGAGACCAAGAAGAAGCATCTGGCTCCTGGCTCTACCCTGGCCCAGCTCTAGCCATTGCAGCCATTTGGGGAGTGAAACAGCAGATGAAAAATTTCTCTCTCTCTCTCTCTCTCTCTCTCTCTCTCTCTCTCCCCTTCTCTATATATAACTCTTTCAAATAAATAAGTATTTTTTTAAAAAGTGAAATACAGAATCCCAATCCTGGCTTCTAGATCTATTAGTCACAGTCCAATTTTTTTAAAAAAGAATTATTTTGTTTATTTGAAATGCAAAGTTACAGAGAGAGAGCGAGACAGGAGAGAGAGAGAGAGAGAGATCTTCCATCTACTGGTCCACTCATTCCCCGGATGGCCACAATGTCCAGGGGCTGGGCCAGTCTGAAACCAGGAGCCAGGAGTTTCATCCTGGTCTCCCAGATGGGTGCCAGGGGCCCAAGTACTTGGGCCATCTTCCACTGCTTTCCCAGAGTACCAACAGGGAACTAGGGAACTGGATTGGAATTGGAAGTGGCTGAGACAAAACGGATGCCCAACGCGATGCCAGTATCTTAGGCTGCAGCTTTACCTACTGTTCCACAATGCCAGCCCCTGAATTATGTATTTCTAACAACACTCCAGGGAATGCTTATACCATTTGTCAAGAGACCACACTTTGAGGAGGAAGACTGTAAGTTACTGGCATAAACCTGAATAAATATGCCCCACTTATTTTCCTTAACAGATTTAAAGAAGCCACAAATTCAGTATTTCTTGGTATTTTTAGCTTCATCACAAATTAATATTTCAAAAGTAAATTTTCCCAAGTAAAAGTCCTTTTTTAAACTTCCAAACCTTTCACTTTGACTGTTTTTATGGGAAGCCTTTGTTCTTTAAGGTTTTAGTAATTTATTTGAAAACTAAAGTTATAGAGAGAGGGTGAGAGACAGAGAGAGATCCTCCATCCATTCATTGGTTCACTCCCCAAAAGGCCAAAACGGCAGAGCCAGACCAAAGACAGAAGCCTCCTCCAGGTTTCCCACGTGGGTTCAGGGGCCCAAGCACCTGAGCCATCCTCCATTGTCTTCCCAGGCAACACCAGCAAGGAGCTGGATCAGAAGTGGAGCAGCCGGGACACGAATCAGTGCCCATACAGGATGCCAGCATCTCAGGCGGCAGCTAAATCCGCTACACCACAATACCGGCCCCTGGAAAGATTTTCAAAATGTCTTATATTCATTCTTACATATTTTAAGATCTTCTGAATGTAACAACCTTTCCAGTAATTCTGTGTAATTATCACGAACATCTGTTAATATGCCTGCTGTCATGTAAAGGCAAGCATGCAATTAACGAGATGCCTAAGGCCGCTTGTTCAGTCTGATCAAAGATCTGGTGCTCGTTGAGTTTTATGCCGTCACATATTGCATCAATCCATGATTTTCCCTTTTGTTATTTTCTTGTCTTTTTCCTCTTAATTTTATCTCCTCTTTTCAATGAAATGTATCTCCTTGCTTCTTCATATCTGTGGGCCAGAAACTCATGTTAGAATACAAATAAAGTAAAAGCAATAAGGCTAAGATGCTATGTATTTTTTACAAAAGTACATGACATTTACTGTTCAGATTTTAGAATTTATTTGTTTACTCAATTCCAGCTTCTACTTTTAGTTAAATGTTCAGACAGTTATGATTGGTCCAGATATATTCTACATTGTTATAGATTCCATCATAAAGTGTGCTCCTAGGAATAATTAAAAGACTATTAGTCTTCTTTTTTTCAGGATAATAATAACCTATAAAGTAGAAGGATTTCCACAATTAAGTTCTCCAAATGTTCAATTTGTGAATAAATATTCCTTTACTTTTCAGTTCTTTAGCCATTTGTAACTTTCTTGGATAAAATATTTTTGTAAGATATGGAAATTTTCATTTATTCATGCCTATTTCAAGCCTAATACAAAGTTTGAAGGTATTACAGAACTATGAAAGAATGAAAACTTTTATTTTCTTTAAAGGAGAAGGAGCCTCTTGATTTACATTTTTTCTTTCTTAGATTTGCCCAAACAAGATGTGATGTTTAGCCCAGTCACTTTGTTTCATGTCTGCCAACACAGTTATTCTCGGGGAAGTGTTGAAGCCTCTAGGTGCATATAAAAATAGCTTGCAGAAAACACCCTGCCTGAGAAGAAAGAGGGAGAGACTTCTCCAGAGGAATCAGTTTGATTTTTTTATTCACTAATTTAGTTTAAAGTATAGAAGATAATTTAACGTTAATAAACTAAAAACTAAAGGTGGGCCATGTTCATAATGGTTTATGATTTTGGTGAGATAATGATTTGTGAAAAGAATGTTTAATAATGAAAATAAATGTAATCCAAATAAAAAACATTCTTTGCCCAGATTTCTTGTTTATCGTACGGCAAATAGAAATGTATGCTTCTTATCCTTGAAAATTGCTGAATTTTTTGTTTCCTTGAGAAAAAATAAAGTGTTTATTTGTGACATATGGCAGGTTCCAGAAAACGTTTCTTCTGCAGTCACCACAGCATCTAGCTGACAGTGCAGTTTTTGTCCCTCCTCAAGCAGGAAACAATGTTTCATGTCTCTCCTTTTCTGAAAGTTTTGTCATAATTCAAGAAAATATAACTCTGACATTCACTCATGCAATTGCTCTTTGCTCTGACTGTTGTTTAAGGAAAATTGCTGATGAAGACACTACCCTTTTCCATATGATTGAGTGATCCTCCTCCTCTGGTCTTCTCTACTTAAACATTTATAAAAAGACACGTGAAAAAAATGGATTTGGATTTAAGACAGAATTGAACTTAAACCTCAGATCTGCTACTCACTAGATGTCTGTTCTTGAAGCAAGTTGTTTAATTCCCATCTATATGGTCAAATAATGACATCTATTCCATAGGATTATCCTATAGATTAAATAAGATAATGTGTATGAACAATATAGTTATGTGCATAGGGCATGAAGAAAGATTGCCTATTGGGCCAACATTGCTGTATTTAAGCTTTTCTCATTTTTCGCATTTCAACATTCAAGAAAATGGAAGGACCAACGGTGTTTTACAGTTACCAGTGGTCAGAAAGCGGTCACGGCCTCGACGCCATTGCCTGCATCGCCTGGGATGCAGAAATCTTGTCAAGGACTGTTGTGCTTTGGTGTCTTGGTCAACAAACCACTTGAGAAAGAATCATAATGACTGCTTGGGGGAGCGTTATAAATCTTGGTTATTGTGTAAAAACCTTTCATTGATTTTTCTGTAAGATAAAGTGCCAGTTTCAAGTGGTTCAGAGAAGCTGTCAATAGCTTGGAGGAAAATCCTGAAGACAAAGCTGGCGCCCTGGGCACAGCTGAGTCACCGGTACTCCCGGCAGCACGGGAGACAGTGATGGGGCCAACAGAGAGGGCCGTGTCTGCACAGCCAGTGCCTGTGCTGCAGAAGCACTGCATTTGGTTCGTATTTGCATTTTAAAGTATGCACAAGTACGGTCTATAATGAAATGTGTTTACTGAGTTTAATCCAGGCATTCTAGTTAATGTGCCACGGCTGAGCTGACAGACTGCTTTCTTAACAGCACAGAAAACAAAAAGGTGCCTTACAATTGAGGCTTTTTTTAATCTGATGAAAGAGCATATTTTCCACTACAAGACTTACAGGAAATCGTATTTATGAACATAGAGAGCAAGGGAAGTACTGTCACCTATAGTTTTTGAAAGGGCACCTTTTCATTGTTTGCCAGAAGAGTTATTTATTTAGAAGCTCAAAATCCAAACGAAAGAAAGGCATTGTAGGAGGAGAAGAGCTAATACTCCCGCGCTGCCCACGAATGGTAACGATTTTCAGGCGAACCACTCCGAGTTAGCCGAAGTACGTTAGACCTGGCCACCACTAGACTGAAATGAGGCAGTGAACGTTAGTGACTGAGATGTGTGCTCGTGTGATGGGAAGGAAGTGGCAGTGGGAGTATCTACTGACTCCAGCTCAGTTTTCTTCTAATTTACATTTTGTAATTAGCTTAGTATCATTCTTACTTTACACACTGCACTGGCTAATTAGAGGCGCCCTGGAGGAGGCCGGTAATTATCGGATTTAATGGCAGAGGCTTCATATTTTTCTGGAAAATTCCTCGTCTTCAATACAAATGTTTCCTCAGATATGATTACTTTAATTAGCTGGATTTCACAATTTGTAGAAGTTGTGGTTGCACAATAATTCCTTAAGCAGAAGATAGTAAATTTTGAATTTCATCATTTTTACATGGATCAAATTGCAGCCAATTTTCAAGGCATTTATTAGGTCATAATCAGGCTGGTAAAATAAAATTTAAAATAAATCTTAGAGTTTTAAATAATTTTGAAAGAAAAACTCTTTAATTTACTCAGACATATTAAATGAACCATATAAATTGGGATGTATTTTAGCTTCTACTTCAGTTAGTAGTTTCTGAGCCTTTTGATTAGCAAATATTATGTTAATAAAGCTAAAATTCTTCAGCAAGAACTGAAGTATGAGATTTTTCCCTCCTCAAAAAGAAGACAATGTTTCATCTCTCCCCTTTTCTAAAAACCTTACAGTGCATGAATATATGAATCTGACATTTGTTCATACAATTGTTGTTTGCTCTGACCGTTTTAAGAAAAATTCTAGCTCAAGTGTTAGAATTCTACCTGGGCAACCATTTCAAAAGAGAATGATATGCCACAAGATGTCACTGTAATCCTAATAAACTGATAAGGTAGCACACACTTTTATTTCAACATTTAAAGGTAGTTGAAAAATACTCTCACAAGGGGCACAAAAGCACTTTGTCATATGAGTTTTTTGTTTTAAAAGATGTATTTATAGGCCGACGCCGTGGCTTAACAGGCTAATCCTCCACCTTGCGGCGCCAGCACACCAGGTTCTAGTCCCAGTTGGGGCGCCGGATTCTATCCAGGTTGCCCCTCTTCCAGGCCAGCTCTCTGCTATGGCCTGGGAAGGCAGTGGAGGATGGCCCAGGTCCTTGGGCCCTGCACCCGCATGGGAGACCAGGAGAAGCACCTGGCTCCTGGCTTCAGATCAGCGAGATGCGTTGGCCACAGTGGCCATTGGAGGGTGAACCAACGGCAAAAAGGAAGACCTTTCTGTCTCTCTCTCACTATCCATTCTGCCTGTCAAAAAAAAAAAAAAAGATGTATTTATTTGACAGAGCCGCAGAGAGAGAGGGAGAGACAGAGAAAGAGAGATCTTCTTGGGCTGGCGCCGTGGCTCACTTAGTTGATCCTGCACCTTGCGGTGCTGGCATCCCATATGGACACCAGGTTCTAGACCCTGTTGCTCCTCTTCCAGTCCAGCTCTCTGCTGTGGCCCGGGAAGGCAGTGGAGAATGGCCCAAGTGCTTGGACCCTGCACCTGCATGGGAGACCAGGAGGAAGCTCCTGGC